>NW_025957917.1:0-37427 GCF_023159225.1 Perognathus longimembris pacificus | reverse complement strand
TCGCCTTTTCCACTTATTTTATTTTTGATTTATTTTTTATTTATTTTGTCAATTTAAAAAAAAATACGCATCGTGCTGTGCTGTTTGTGTTTGCTTGAGTGCATTTGCGCGCTCTCGCTTTCTCCACTTTACAATTTTTTTGTTATTATTTATCTATTCCTGAGAGTTTATCTTATTTTTTATTTGTTTATTTAAATGAAGTCGACCAGTTGCCTGCCCTTCCTTCCATTATCCGTCACCGAGACAAACTGAACAAAGTTCTGAGGTCGACCTTGTAAAGATAAGGATTCAGGTCTGTCTGCTGTTTACCTTTGCTCCTGCGCGCACTGCCCTTCTCTCCACATTTATGTGTTTGTTTGTTTGTCTATCTAATCTTTTGTGTTTTTATTTCTAATGAGGTCGACCAGTTGTCTATTTATTATTTTTTTTTACTACGCATCAAGCTGCGCTGCTTGTCTTTGCTCCTGTGTGCTCGCGCACTCTCTCCTTTTCCACTTATTTTTATTTTTGATTTATTTTTGATTTATTTTGTCAATTTAAAAAAAAATACGCATCGTGCTGTGCTGTTTGTGTTTGCTTGAGTGCATTCGCGCGCTCTCGCTTTCTCCACTTTACAATTTTTTTTGTTATTATTTATCTATTCCTGAGAGTTTATCTTATTTTTTATTTGTTTATTTAAATGAAGTCGACCAGTTGCCTGCCCTTCCTTCCATTATCCGTCACCGAGACAAACTGAACAAAGTTCTGAGGTCGACCTTGTAAAGATAAGGATTCAGGTCTGTCTGCTGTTTACCTTTGCTCCTGCGCACACTGCCCTTCTCTCCACATTTATGTGTTTGTTTGTTTGTCTATCTAATCTTTTGGGTTTTTATTTCTAATGAGGTCGACCAGTTGTCTATTTATTATTTTTTTTACTACGCATCAACCTGCGCTGCTTGTCTTTGCTCCTGTGTGCTCGGGCACTCTCGCCTTTTCCACTTATTTTTATTTTTGATTTATTTTTTCAATTTAAAAAAAAATACGCATCGTGCTGTGCTGTTTGTGTTTGCTTGAGTTCATTCGCGCGCTCTCGCTTTCTCCACTTTACAATTTTTTGTTATTATTTATCTATTCCTGAGAGTTTATCTTATTTTTGATTTGTTTATTTAAATGAAGTCGACCAGTTGCCTGCCCTTCCTTCCATTATACGTCACCGAGACAAACTGAACAAAATTCTGAGGTCGACCTTGTAAAGATAAGGATTCAGGTCTGTCTGCTGTTTACCTTTGCTCCTGCCCGCACTGCCCTTCTCTCCACATTTATGTGTTTGTTTGTTGGTCTATCTAATCTTTTGGGTTTTTATTTCTAATGAGGTCGACCTGTTGTCTATTTATTATTTTTTTTACTACGCATCAAGCTGCCCTACTTGTCTTTGCTCCTGTGTGCTCGCGCACTGTCGCCTTTTCCACTTATTTTTATTTTTGATTTATTTTTTAATTATTTTGTCAATTTAAAAAAAAATACGCATCTTGCTGTGCTGTTTGTGTTTGCTTGAGTGCATTCACGCGCTCTCGCTTTCTCCACTTTACAATTTTTTTGTTATTATTTATCTATTCCTGAGAGTTTATCTTATTTTTATTTGTTTATTTAAATGAAGTCAACCAGTTGCCTGCCCTTCCTTCCATTATCCGTCACCGAGACAAACTGAACAAAGTTCTGAGGTCGACCTTGTAAAGATAAGGATTCAGGTCTGTCTGCTGTTTACCTTTGCTCCTGCGCCCACTGCCCTTCTCTCCACATTTATGTGTTTGTTTGTTTGTCTATCTAATCTTTTGGGTTTTTATTTCTAATGAGGTCGACCAGTTCTCTATTTATTATTTTTTTTACTACGCATCAACCTGCGCTGCTTGTCTTTGCTCCTGTGTGCTCGGGCACTCTCGCCTTTTCCACTTATTTTTATTTTTGATTTATTTTTCATTTATTTTGTCAATTAAAAAAAAAATACGCATCGTGCTGTGCTGTTTGTGTTTGCTTGAGTGCATTCGCGCGCTCTCGCTTTCTCCACTTTACAATTTTTTTGTTATTATTTATCTATTCCTGAGAGTTTATCTTATTTTTTATTTGTTTATTTAAATGAAGTCGAGCAGTTGCCTGCCCTTCCTTCCATTATCCGTCACCGAGACAAACTGAACAAAGTTCTGAGGTCGACCTTGTAAAGATGAGGATTCAAGTCTGTCTGCTGTTTACCTTTGCTCCTGCGCGCACTGCCCTTCTCTCCACATTTATGTGTTTGTTTGTTTGTCTATCTAATCTTTTGGGTTTTTATTTCTAATGAGGTCGACCAGTTGTCTATTTATTATTTTTTTACTACGCATCAAGCTGCGCTGCTTGTCTTTGCTCCTGTGTGGTCGCGCACTCTCGCCTTTTCCACTTATTTTTATTTTTGATTTATTTTTTATATATTTTGTCAATTTAAAAAAAATACGCATCGTGCTGTGCTGTTTGTGTTTGCTTGAGTGCATTCGCGCGCTCTCGCTTTCTCCACTTTACAATTTTTTGTTATTATTTATCTATTCCTGAGAGTTTATCTTATTTTTGATTTGTTTATTTAAATGAAGTCGACCAGTTGCCTGCCCTTCCTTCCATTATCCGTCACCGAGACAAACTGAACAAAGTTCTGAGGTCGACCTTGTAAAGATAAGGATTCAGGTCTTTGTGCTGTTTACCTTTGCTCCTGGGCGCACTGCCCTTCTCTCCACATTTATGTGTTTGTTTGTTTGTCTATCTAATCTTTTGGGTTTTTATTTCTAATGAGGTCGACCAGTTTGTCTATTTATTATTTTTTTTACTACGCATCAAGCTGCGCTGCTTGTCTTTGCTCCTGTGTGCTCGCGCACTCTCGCCTTTTCCACTTATTTTTATTTTTGATTTATTTTTTATTTATTTTGTCAATTTAAAAAAAATATGCATCGTGCTGTGCTGTTTGTGTTTGCTTGAGTGCATTCACGCGCTCTCGCTTTCTCCACTTTACAATTTTTTTGTTATTATTTATCTATTCCTGAGAGTTTATCTTATTTTTTATTTGTTTATTTAAATGAAGTCGACCAGTTGCCTGCCCTTCCTTCCATTATCCGTCACCGAGACAAACTGAACAAATTTCTGAGGTCGACCTTGTAAAGATAAGGATTCAGGTCTGTCTGCTGTTTACCTATGCTCCTGCGCACACTGCCCTTCTCTCCACATTTATGTGTTTGTTTGTTTGTCTATCTAATATTTTGGGTTTTTATTTCTAATGAGGTCGACCAGTTGTCTATTTATTATTTTTTTTAGTACGCATCAAGCTGCGCTGCTTGTCTTTGCTCCTGTGTGCTCGCGCACTCTCGCCTTTTCCACTTATTTTTATTTTTGATTTATTTTTGATTTATTTTGTCAATTTAAAAAAAATACGCATCGTGCTGTGCTGTTTGTGTTTGCTTGAGTGCATTCGCGCGCTCTCGCTTTCTCCACTTTACAATTTTTTTGTTATTATTTATCTATTCCTGAGAGTTTATCTTATTTTTTATTTGTTTATTTAAATGAAGTCGACCAGTTGTCTGCCCTTCCTTCCATTATCCGTCACCGAGACAAACTGAACAAAGTTCTGAGGTCGACCTTGTAAAGATAAGGATTCAGGTCTGTCTGCTGTTTACATTTGCTCCTGCGCGCACTGCCCTTCTCTCCACATTTATGTGTTTGTTTGTTTGTCTATCTAATCTTTTGGGTTTTTATTTCTAATGAGGTCGACCAGTTGTCTATTTATTATTTTTTTTACTACGCATCAAGCTGCGCTGCTTGTCTTTGCTCCTGTGTGCTCGCGCACTCTCGCCTTTTCCACTTATTTTTATTTTTGATTTATTTTTGATTTATTTTGTCAATTTAAAAAAAAATACGCATCGTGCTGTGCTGTTTGTGTTTGCTTGAGTGCATTCGCGCGCTCTCGCTTTCTCCACTTTACAATTTTTTTGTTATTATTTATCTATTCCTGAGAGTTTATCTTATTTTTTATTTGTTTATTTAAATGAAGTCGACCAGTTGCCTGCCCTTCCTTCCATTATCCGTCACCGAGACAAACTGAAACAAAGTTCTGAGGTCGACCTTGTAAAGATAAGGATTCAGGTCTGTCTGCTGTTTACCTTTGCTCCTGCGCGCACTGCCCTTCTCTCCACATTTATGTGTTTGTTTGTTTGTCTATCTAATCTTTTGTGTTTTTATTTCTAATGAGGTCGACCAGTTGTCTATTTATTATTTTTTTTACTACGCATCAAGCTGCGCTGCTTGTCTTTGCTCCTGTGTGCTCGCGCACTCTCGCCTTTTCCACTTATTTTTATTTTTGATTTATTTTTGATTTATTTTGTCATTTTAAAAAAAAATACGCATCGTGCTGTGCTGTTTGTGTTTGCTTGAGTCCATTCGCGCGCTCTCGCTTTCTCCACTTTACAATTTTTTTGTTATTATTTATCTATTCCTGAGAGTTTATCTTATTTTTTATTTGTTTATTTAAATGAAGTCAATCAGTTGCCTGGCCTTCCTTCCATTATCCGTCACCGAGACAAACTGAACAAAGTTCTGAGGTCGACCTTGTAAAGATAAGGATTCAGGTCTGTCTGCTGTTTACCTTTGCTCCTGCGCGCACTGCCCTTCTCTCCACATTTATGTGTTTGTTTGTTTGTCTATCTAATCTTTTGGGTTTTTATTTCTAATGAGGTCGACCAGTTGTCTATTTATTATTTTTTTTACTACGCATCAAGCTGCGCTGCTTGTCTTTGCTCCTTTGTGCTCGCGCACTCTCGCCTTTTCCACTTATTTTTATTTTTGATTTATTTTTGATTTATTTTGTCAATTTAAAAAAAATACGCATCGTGCTGTGCTGTTTGTGTTTGCTTGTGTGCATTCGCGCGCTCTCGCTTTGTAGACTTTACAATTTGTTTGTTATTATTTATCTATTCCTGAGAGTTTATCTTATTTTTTTATTTGTTTATTTAAATGAAGTCGACCAGTTGCCTGCCCTTCCTTCCATTATCCGTCACCGAGACAAACTGAACAAAGTTCTGAGGTCGACCTTGTAAAGATAAGGATTCAGGTCTGTCTGCTGTTTACTTTTGCTCCTGCGCGCACTGCCCTTCTCTCCACATTTATGTGTTTGTTTGTTTGTCTATCTTATCTTTTGGGTTTTTATTTCTAATGAGTTCGACCAGTTGTCTATTTATTATTTTTTTTACTACGCATCAAGCTGCGCTGCTTGTCTTTGCTCCTGTGTGCTCGCGCACTCTCGCCTTTTCCACTTATTTTTATTTTTGATTTATTTTTGGTTTATTTTGTCAATTTTTTTAAAAAAATTCGCATCGTGCTGTGCTGTTTGTGTTTGCCTGAGTGCATTCGCGCGCTCTCGCTTTCTCCAGTTTACAATTTTTTTGTTATTATTTATCTATTCCTGAGAGTTTATCTTATTTTTTATTTGTTTATTTAAATGAAGTCGACCAGTTGCCTGCCCTTCCTTCCATTATCCGTCACCGAGACAAACTGAACAAAGTTCTGAGGTCGACCTTGTAAAGATAAGGATTCAGGTCTGTCTGCTGTTTACCTTTGCTCCTGCGCGCACTGCCCTTCTCTCCACATTTATGTGTTTGTTTGTTTGTCTATCTAATATTTTGGGTTTTTATTTCTAATGAGGTCGACCAGTTGTCTATTTATTATTTTTTTTACTACGCTTCAAGCTGCGCTGCTTGTCTTTGCTCCTGTGTGCTCGCGCACTCTCGCCTTTTCCACTTATTTTTATTTTTGATTTATTTTTGGTTTATTTTGTCAATTAAAAAAAAATACGCATCGTGCTGTGCTGTTTGTGTTTGCTTGAGTGCATTCGCGCGCTCTCGCTTTCTCCACTTTACAATTTTTTTGTTATTATTTATCTATTCCTGAGAGTTTATCTTATTTTTTATTTGTTTATTTAAATGAAGTCGACCAGTTGCCTGCCCTTCCTTCCATTATCCGTCACCGAGACAAACTGAACAAAGTTCTGATGTCGACCTTGTAAAGATAAGGATTCAGGTCTGTCTGCTGTTTACCTTTGCTCCTGCGCACACTGCCCTTCTCTCCACATTTATGTGTTTGTTTGTTTGTCTATCTAATCTTTTGTGTTTTTATTTCTAATGAGGTCGACCAGTTGTCTATTTATTATTTTTTTTACTACGCATCAAGCTGCGCTGCTTGTCTTTGCTCCTGTGTGCTCGCGCACTCTCGCCTTTTCCACTTATTTTTATTTTTGATTTATTTTTGATTTAGTCAATTTAAAAAAAAAATACGCATCGTGCTGTGCTGTTTGTGTTTGCTTGAGTGCATTCGCGCGCTCTCGCTTTCTCCACTTTACAATTTTTTTGTTATTATTTATCTATTCCTGAGAGTTTATCTTATATTTTATTTGTTTATTTAAATGAAGTCGACCAGTTGCCTGCCCTTCCTTCCATTATCCGTCACCGAGACAAACTGAACAAAGTTCTGAGGTCGACCTTGTAAAGATAAGGTTTCAGGTCTGTCTGCTCTTTACCTTTGCTCCTGCGCGCACTGCCCTTCTCTCCACATTTATGTGTTTGTTTGTTTGTCTATCTAATCTTTTGGGTTTTTATTTCTAATGAGGTCGACCAGTTGTCTATTTATTATTTTTTTTACTACGCATCAAGCTGCGCTGCTTGTCTTTGGTCCTGTGTGCTCGCGCACTCTCGCCTTTTCCACTTATTTTTATTTTTGATTTATTTTTGATTTATTTTGTCAATTTTAAAAAAAAATACGCATCGTGCTGTGCTGTTTCTGTTTGCTTGAGTGCATTCGCGCGCTCGCGCTTTCTCCACTTTACAATTTTTTTGTTATTATTTATCTATTCCTGAGAGTTTATCTTATTTTTTATTTGTTTATTTAAATGAAGTCGACCAGTTGCCGGCCCTTCCTTCCATTATCCGTCACCGAGACAAACTGAACAAAGTTCTGAGGTCGACCTTGTAAAGATAAGGATTCAGGTCTGTCTGCTGTTTACCTTTGCTCCTGCGCGCACTGCCCTTCTCTCCACATTTATGTGTTTGTTTGTTTGTCTATCTAATCTTTTGGGTTTTTATTTCTAATGGGGTCGACCAGTTGTCTATTTTTTTTTTTTACTACGCATCAAACTGCGCTGCTTGTCTTTGCTCCTGTGTGCTCGCGCACTCTCGCCTTTTCCACTTATTTTTATTTTTGATTTATTTTTGATTTATTTTGTCAATTTTAAAAAAAAATACGCATCGTGCTGTGCTGTTTGTGTTTGCTTGAGTGCATTCGCACGCTCTGGCTTTCTCTACTTTACAATTTTTTGTTATGATTTATCTATTTCTGAGAGTTTATCTTATTTTTTGTTTATTTAAATGAAGTCGACCTGTTGCCTGCCCTTCCTTCCATTATCCGTCACCGAGACAAACTGAACAAAGTTCTGAGGTCGACCTTGTAAAATAAGGATTCAGGTCTGTCTGCTGTTTACCTTTGCTCCTGCGCGCACTGCCCTTCTCTCCACATTTATGTGTTTGTTTGTTTGTCTATCTAATCTTTTGGGTTTTTATTTCTAATGAGGTCGACCAGTTGTCTATTTATTATTTTTTTTACTACGCATCAAGCTGCGCTGCTTGTCTTTGCTCCTGTGTGCTCGCGCACTCTCGCCTTTTCCACTTATTTTTATTTTTGATTTATTTTTGATTTATTTTGTCAATTTTAAAAAAAATACGCATCGTGCTGTGCTGTTTGTGTTTGCTTGAGTGCATTCGCGCGCTCTCGCTTTCTCCACTTTACAATTTTTTGTTATGATTTATCTATTCCTGAGAGTTTATCTTATTTTTTATTTTTTTATTTAAATGAAGTCGACCAGTTGCCTGCCCTTCCTTCCATTATCCGTCACCGAGACAAACTGAACAAAGTTCTGAGGTCGACATTGTAAAGATAAGGATTCAGGTCTGTCTGCTGTTTACCTTTGCTTCTGCGCGCACTGCCCTTCTCTCCACATTTATGTGTTTGTTTGTTTGTCTATCTAATCTTTTGGGTTTTTATTTCTAATGAGGTCGACCAGTTGTCTATTTATTATTTTTTTTACTATGCATCAAGCTGCGCTGCTTGTCTTTGCTCCTGTGTGCTCACGCACTCTCTCCTTTTCCACTTATTTTTATTTTTGATTTATTTTTGATTTATTTTTTCAATTAAAAAAATACGCATCGTGCTGTGCTGTTTGTGTTTGCTTGAGTGCATTCGCGCGCTCTCGCTTTCTCCACTTTACAATTTTTTTGTTATTATTTATCTATTCCTGAGAGTTTATCTTATTTTTATTTGTTTATTTAAATGAAGTCGACCAGTTGCCTGCCCTTCCTTCCATTATCCGTCACCGAGACAAACTGAACAAAGTTGTGAGGTCGACCTTGTAAAGATAAGGATTCAGGTCTGTCTGCTGTTTACCTTTGCTCCTGCGCGCACTGCCCTTCTCTCCACATTTATGTGTTTGTTTGTTTGTCTATCTAATATTTTGGGTTTTTATTTCTAATGAGGTCGACCAGTTGTCTATTTATTATTTTTTTTACTACGCATCAAGCTGCGCTGCTTGTCTTTGCTCTTGTGTGCTCGCGCACTCTCGCCTTTTCCACTTATTTTTATTTTTGATTTATTTTGGTTTTATTTTGTCAATTTAAAAAAAATACGCATCGTGCTGTGCTGTTTGTGTTTGCTTGAGTGCATTCGCGCGCTCTCGCTTTCTCCACTTTACAATTTTTTTGTTATTATTTATCTATTCCTGAGAGTTTATCTTTTTTTTTATTTGTTTATTTAAATGAAGTCGACCAGTTGCCTGCCCTTCCTTCCATTATCCGTCACCGAGACAAACTGAACAAAGTTCTGAGGTCGACCTTGTAAAGATAAGGATTCAGGTCTGTCTGCTGTTTACCTTTGCTCCTGCGCGCACTGCCCTTCTCTCCCACATTTATGTGTTTGTTTGTTTGTCTATCTAATATTTTGGGTTTTTATTTCTAATGAGGTCGACCAGTTGTCTATTTATTATTTTTTTTACTACGCATCAAGCTGCGCTGCTTGTCTTTGCTCCTGTGTGCTCGCGCACTCTCGCCTTTTCCACTTATTTTTATTTTTGATTTATTTTGTCAATTTAAAAAAAATACGCATCGTGCTGTGCTGTTTGTGTTTGCTTGAGTGCATTCGCGCGCTCTCGCTTTCTCCACTTTACAATATTTTTGTTATTATTTATCTATTCCTGAGGGTTTATCTTATTTTTTATTTGTTTATTTAAATGAAGTCGACCAGTTGCCTGCCCTTCCTTCCATTATCCGTCACCGAGACAAACTGAACAAAGTTCTGAGGTCGACCTTGTAAAGATAAGGATTCAGGTCTGTCTGCTGTTTACCTTTGCTCCTGCGCGCACTGCCCTTCTCTCCAAATTTATGTGTTTGTTTGTTTGTCTATCAAATCTTTTGGGTTTTTCTTTCTAATGAGGTCGACCAGTTGTCTATTTATTATTTTTTTTACTACGCATCAAGCTGCGCTGCTTGTCTTTGCTCCTGTGTGCTCGCGCACTCTCGCCTTTTCCACTTATTTTTATTTTTGATTTATTTTTTATTTATTTTGTCAATTTAAAAAAAATACGCATCGTGCTGTGCTGTTTGTGTTTGCTTGAGTGCATTCGCGCGCTCTCGCTTTCTCCACTTTACAATTTTTTTGTTATTATTTGTCTATTCCTGAGAGTTTATCTTATATTTTATTTGTTTATTTAAATGAAGTCGACCAGTTGCCTGCCCTTCCTTCCATTATCCGTCACCGAGACGAACTGAACAAAGTTCTGAGGTCGACCTTGTAAAGATAAGGATTCAGGTCTGTCTGCTGTTTACCTTTGCTCCTGCGCGCACTGCCCTTCTCTCCACATTTATGTGTTTGTTTGTTTGTCTATCTAATCTTTTGGGTTTTTATTTCTAATGAGGTCGACCAGTTGTCTATTTATTATTTTTTTTACTACGCATCAAGCTGTGCTGCTTGTCTTTGCTCCTGTGTGCTCGCGCACTCTCGCCTTTTCCACTTATTTTTATTTTTGATTTATTTTTGATTTATTTTGTCAATTTAAAAAAAAATACGCATCGTGCTGTGCTGTTTGTGTTTGCTTGAGTGCATTCGCGCGCTCTCGCTTTCTCCACTTTACAAATTTTGTTATTATTTATCTATTCCTCAGAGTTTATCTTATTTTTTATTTGTTTATTTACATGAAGTCGACCAGTTGCCTGCCCTTCCTTCCATTATCCGTCACCGACACAACTGAACAAAGTTCGGAGATCGACCTTGTAAAGATAAGGATTCAGGTCTGTCTGCTGTTTACCTTTGCTCCTGCGCGCACTGCCCTTCTCTCCACATTTATGTGTTTGTTAGTTTGTCTATCTAATCTTTTGGGTTTTTATTTCTAATGAGGTCGACCAGTTGTCTATTTATTATTTTTTTTACTACGCATCAAGCTGCGCTGCTTGTCTTTGCTCCTGTGTGCTCGCGCACTCTCGCCTTTTCCACTTATTTTTATTTTTGATTTATTTTTGTTTTATTTTGTCAATTTTTTAAAACAATACGCATCGTGCTGTGCTGTTTGTGTTTGCTTGAGTGCATTCGCGCGCTCTCGCTTTCTCCACTTTACAATTTTTTTGTTATTATTTATCTATTCCTGAGAGTTTATCTTATTTTTTATTTTTTTATTTAAATGAAGTCGACCAGTTGCCTGGCCTTCCTATCATTATCCGTCACCGAGACAAACTGAACAAAGTTCTGAGGTCGACCTTGTAAAATAAGGATTCAGGTCTGTCTGCTGTTTACCTTTGCTCCTGCGCGCACTGCCCTTCTCTCCACATTTATGTGTTTGTTTGTTTGTCTATCTAATCTTTTGGGTTTTTATTTCTAATGAGGTCGACCAGTTGTCTATTTATTATTTTTTTTACTACGCATCAAGCTGCGCTGCTTGTCTTTGCTCCTGTGTGCTCGCGCACTCTCGCCTTTTCCACTTATTTTTATTTTTGATTTATTTTTGATTTATTTTGTCAATTTTAAAAAAAATACGCATCGTGCTGTGCTGTTTGTGTTTGCTTGAGTGCATTCGCGCGCTCTCGCTTTCTCCACTTTACAATTTTTTGTTATGATTTATCTATTCCTGAGAGTTTATCTTATTTTTTATTTTTTTATTTAAATGAAGTCGACCAGTTGCCTGCCCTTCCTTCCATTATCCGTCACCGAGACAAACTGAACAAAGTTCTGAGGTCGACATTGTAAAGATAAGGATTCAGGTCTGTCTGCTGTTTACCTTTGCTTCTGCGCGCACTGCCCTTCTCTCCACATTTATGTGTTTGTTTGTTTGTCTATCTAATCTTTTGGGTTTTTATTTCTAATGAGGTCGACCAGTTGTCTATTTATTATTTTTTTTACTATGCATCAAGCTGCGCTGCTTGTCTTTGCTCCTGTGTGCTCACGCACTCTCTCCTTTTCCACTTATTTTTATTTTTGATTTATTTTTGATTTATTTTTTCAATTAAAAAAATACGCATCGTGCTGTGCTGTTTGTGTTTGCTTGAGTGCATTCGCGCGCTCTCGCTTTCTCCACTTTACAATTTTTTTGTTATTATTTATCTATTCCTGAGAGTTTATCTTATTTTTATTTGTTTATTTAAATGAAGTCGACCAGTTGCCTGCCCTTCCTTCCATTATCCGTCACCGAGACAAAACTGAACAAAGTTCTGAGGTCGACCTTGTAAAGATAAGGATTCAGGTCTGTCTGCTGTTTACCTTTGCTCCTGCGCGCACTGCCCTTCTCTCCACATTTATGTGTTTGTTTGTTTGTCTATCTAATCTTTTGGGTTTTTATTTCTAATGAGGTCGACCAGTTGTCTATTTATTATTTTTTTTACTACGCATCAAGCTGTGCTGCTTGTCTTTGCTCCTGTGTGCTCGCGCACTCTCGCCTTTTCCACTTATTTTTATTTTTGATTTATTTTTGATTTATTTTGTCAATTTTAAAAAAAAAATACGCATCGTGCTGTGCTGTTTGTGTTTGCTTGAGTGCATTCGCGCGCTCTCGCTTTCTCCACTTTACAATTTTTTGTTATTATTTATCTATTCCTGAGAGTTTATCTTATTTTTTATTTGTTTATTTAAATGAAGTCGACCAGTTGCCTGCCCTTCCTTCCATTATCCGTCACCGAGACAAACTGAACAAAGTTCTGAGGTCGACCTTGTAAAGATAAGGATTCAGGTCTGTCTGCTCTTTACCTTTGCTCCTGCGCGCACTGCCCTTCTCTCCACATTTATGTGTTTGTTTGTTTGTCTATCTAATCTTTGGGTTTTTATTTCTAATGAGGTCGACCAGTTGTCTATTTATTATTTTTTTTACTATGCATCAAGCTGCGCTGCTTATCTTTGCTCCTGTGTGCTCGCGCACTCTCGCCTTTTCCACTTATTTTTATTTTTGATTTATTTTTGATTTATTTTGTCAATTAAAAAATACGCATCGTGCTGTGCTGTTTGTGTTTGCTTGAGTGCATTCGCGCGCTCTCGCTTTCTCCACTTTACAATTTTTTTGTTATTATTTATCTATTCCTGAGAGTTTATCTTATTTTTTATTTGTTTATTTAAATGAAGTCGACCAGTTGCCTGCCCTTCCTTCCATTATCCGTCACCGAGACAAACTGAACAAAGTTCTGAGGTCGACCTTGTAAAGATAAGGATTCAGGTCTGTCTGCTGTTTACCTTTGCTCCTGCCGGCACTGCCCTTCTCTCCACATTTATGTGTTTGTTTGTTTGTCTATCTAATCTTTTGGGTTTTTATTTCTAATGAGGTCGACCAGTTGTCTATATATTATTTTTTTTACTACGCATCAAGCTGCGCTGCTTGTCTTTGCTCCTGTGTGCTCGCGCACTCTCGCCTTTTCCACTTATTTTTATTTTTGATTTATTTTTGATTTATTTTGTCAATTTAAAAAAAAATACGCATCGTGCTGTGCTGTTTGTGTTTGCTTGAGTGCATTCGCGCGCTCTCGCTTTCTCCACTTTACAATTTTTTGTTATTATTTATCTATTCCTGAGAGTTTATCTTATTTTTTTATTTGTTTATTTAAATGAAGTCGATCAGTTGCCTGCCCTTCCTTCCATTATCCGTCACCGAGACAAACTGAACAAAGTTCTGAGGTCGACCTTGTAAAGATAAGGATTCAGGTCTGTCTGCTGTTTACCTTTGCTCCTGCGCGCACTGCCCTTCTCTCCACATTTATGTGTTTGTTTGTTTGTCTATCTAATCTTTTGGGTTTTTATTTCTAATGAGGTCGACCAGTTGTCTATTTATTATTTTTTTTACTACGCATCAAGCTGCGCTGCTTGTCTTTGCTCCTGTGTGCTCGCGCACTCTCGCCTTTTCCACTTATTTTTATTTTTGATTTATTTTTCATTTATTTTGTCAATTTAAAAAAATACGCATCGTGCTGTGCTGTTTGTGTTTGCTTGAGTGCATTCGCGCGCTCTCGCTTTCTCCACTTTACAATTTTTTTGTTATTATTTATCTATTCCTGAGAGTTTATCTTATCTTTTATTTGTTTATTTAAATGAAGTCGACCAGTTGCCTGCCCTTCCTTCCATTATCCGTCACCGAGACAAACTGAACAAAGTTCTGAGGTCGACCTTGTAAAGATAAGGATTCAGGTCTGTCTGCTGTTTACCTTTGCTCCTGCGCGCACTGCCCTTCTCTCCACATTTATGTGTTTGTTTGTTTGTCTATCTAATCTTTTGGGTTTTTATTTCTAATGAGGTCGACCAGTTGTCTATTTATTATTTTTTTTTACTACGCATCAAGCTGCGCTGCTTGTCTTTGCTCCTGTGTGCTCGCGCACTCTCGCCTTTTCCACTTATTTTTATTTTTGATTTATTTTTGATTTATTTTGTCAATTTTAAAAAAAATACGCATCGTGCTGTGCTGTTTGTGTTTGCTTGAGTGCATTCGCGCGCTCTCGCTTTCTCCACTTTACAATTTTTTGTTATTATTTATCTATTCCTGAGAGTTTATCTTATTTTTTATTTGTTTATTTAAATGAAGTCGACCAGTTGCCTGCCCTTCCTTCCATTATCCGTCACCGAGACAAACTGAACAAAGTTCTGAGGTCGACCTTGTAAAGATAAGGATTCAGGTCTGTCTGCTGTTTACCTTTGCTCCTGCAGCGCACTGCCCTTCTCTCCACATTTATGTGTTTGTTTGTTTGTCTATCTAATCTTTTGGGTTTTTATTTCTAATGAGGTCGACCAGTTGTCTATTTATTATTTTTTTTACTACGCATCAAGCTGCGCTGCTTGTCTTTGCTCCTGTGTGCTCGCGCACTCTCGCCTTTTCCACTTATTTTTATTTTTGATTTATTTTTGATTTATTTTGTCAATTTAAAAAAAAATACGCATCGTGCTGTGCTGTTTGTGTTTGCTTGAGTGCATTCGCGCGCTCTCGCTTTCTCCACTTACAATTTTTTTGTTATTATTTATCTATTCCTGAGAGTTTATCTTATTTTTTATTTGTTTATTTAAATGAAGTCGACCAGTTGCCTGCCCTTCCTTCCATTATCCGTCACCGAGACAAACTGAACAAAGTTCTGAGGTCGACCTTGTAAAGATAAGGATTCAGGTCTGTCTGCTGTTTACCTTTGCTCCTGCCCGCACTGCCCTTCTCTCCACATTTATGTGTTTGTTTGTCTATCTAATCTTTTGGGTTTTTATTTCTAATGAGGTCGACCAGTTGTCTATTTATTATTTTTTTTACTACGCATCAAGCTGCGCTGCTTGTCTTTGCTCCTGTGTGCTCGCGCACTCTCGCCTTTTCCACTTATTTTTATTTTTGATTTATTTTTGATTTATTTTGTCAATTTAAAAAAAATACGCATCGTGCTGTGCTGTTTGTGTTTGCTTGAGTGCATTCGCGCGCTCTCGCTTTCTCCACTTTACAATTTTTTGTTATTATTTATCTATTCCTGAGAGTTTATCTTATTTTTTATTTGTTTATTTAAATGAAGTCGACCAGTTGCCTGCCCTTCCTTCCATTATCCGTCACCGAGACAAACTGAACAAAGTTCTGAGGTCGACCTTGTAAAGATAAGGATTCAGGTCTGTCTGCTGTTTACCTTTGCTCCTGCGTGCACTGCCCTTCTCTCCACATTTATGTGTTTGTTTGTTTGTCTATCTAATCTTTTGGGTTTTTATTTCTAATGAGGTCGACCAGTTGTCTATTTATTATTTTTTTTACTATGCATCAAGCTGCGCTGCTTGTCTTTGCTCCTGTGTGCTCGCGCACTCTCGCCTTTTCCACTTATTTTTATTTTTGATTTATTTTTGATTTATTTTGTCAATTTAAAAAAAATACGCATCGTGCTGTGCTGTTTGTGTTTGCTTGAGTGCATTCGCGCGCTCTCGCTTTCTCCACTTTACAATTTTTTTGTTATTATTTATCTATTCCTGAGAGTTTATCTTATTTTTTATTTGTTTATTTAATGAAGTCGACCAGTTGCCTGCCCTTCCTTCCATTATCCGTCACCGAGACAAACTGAACAAAGTTCTGAGGTCGACCTTGTAAAGATAAGGATTCAGGTCTGTCTGCTGTTTACCTTTGCTCCTGCGCGCACTGCCCTTCTCTCCACATTTATGTGTTTGTTTGTTTGTCTATCTAATCTTTTGGGTTTTTATTTCTAATGAGGTCGACCAGTTGTCTATTTATTATTTTTTTTACTACGCATCAAGCTGCGCTGCTTGTCTTTGCTCCTGTGTGCTCGCGCACTCTCGCCTTTTCCACTTATTTTTATTTTTGATTTATTTTTGATTTATTTTGTCAATTTAAAAAAAATACGCATCGTGCTGTGCTGTTTGTGTTTGCTTGAGTGCATTCGCGCGCTCTCGCTTTCTCCACTTTACAATTTTTTTGTTATTATTTATCTATTCCTGAGAGTTTATCTTATTTTTTATTTGTTTATTTAAATGAAGTCGACCAGTTGCCTGCCCTTCCTTCCATTATCCGTCACCGAGACAAACTGAACAAAGTTCTGAGGTCGACCTTGTAAAGATAAGGATTCAGGTCTGTCTGCTGTTTACCTTTGCTCCTGCGCGCACTGCCCTTCTCTCCACATTTATGTGTTTGTTTGTTTGTCTATCTAATCTTTTGGGTTTTTATTTCTAATGAGGTCGACCAGTTGTCTATTTATTATTTTTTTTACTACGCATCAAGCTGCGCTGCTTGTCTTTGCTCCTGTGTGCTCGCGCACTCTCGCCTTTTCCACTTATTTTTATTTTTGATTTATTTTTATTTATTTTGTCAATTTTAAAAAAATACGCATCGTGCTGTGCTGTTTGTGTTTGCTTGAGTGCATTCGCGCGCTCTCGCATTCTCCACTTTACAATTTTTTGTTATTATTTATCTATTCCTGAGAGTTTATCTTATTTTTTATTTGTTTATTTAAATGAAGTCGACCAGTTGCCTGCCCTTCCTTCCATTATCCGTCACCGAGACAAACTGAACAAAAGTTCTGAGGTCGACCTTGTAAAGATAAGGATTCAGGTCTGTCTGCTGTTTACCTTTGCTCCTGCGCGCACTGCCCTTCTCTCCACATTTATGTGTTTGTTTGTTTGTCTATCTAATCTTTTGGGTTTTTATTTCTAATGAGGTCGACCAGTTGTCTATTTATTATTTTTTTTACTACGCATCAAGCTGCGCTGCTTGTCTTTGCTCCTGTGTGCTCGCGCACTCTCGCCTTTTCCACTTATTTTTATTTTTGATTTATTTTTGATTTATTTTGTCAATTTAAAAAAAAATACGCATCGTGCTGTGCTGTTTGTGTTTGCTTGAGTGCATTCGCGCGCTCTCGCTTTCTCCACTTTACAATTTTTTGTTATTATTTATCTATTCCTGAGAGTTTATCTTATTTTTTATTTGTTTATTTAAATGAAGTCGACCAGTTGCCTGCCCTTCCTTCCATTATCCGTCACCGAGACACAACTGAACAAAGTTCTGAGGTCGACCTTGTAAAGATAAGGATTCAGGTCTGTCTGCTGTTTACCTTTGCTCCTGCGCGCACTGCCCTTCTCTCCACATTTATGTGTTTGTTGTTTGTCTATCTAATCTTTTGGGTTTTTATTTCTAATGAGGTCGACCAGTTGTCTATTTATTATTTTTTTTACTACGCATCAAGCTGCGCTGCTTGTCTTTGCTCCTGTGTGCTCGCGCACTCTCGCCTTTTCCACTTATTTTTATTTTTGATTTATTTTTTTTATTTTGTCAATTTAAAAAAAATACGCATCGTGCTGTGCTGTTTGTGTTTGCTTGAGTGCATTCGCGTGCTCTCGCTTTCTCCACTTTACAATTTTTTTGTTATTATTTATCTATTCCTGAGAGTTTATCTTATTTTTTATTTGTTTATTTAAATGAAGTCGACCAGTTGCCTGCCCTTCCTTCCATTATCCGTCACCGAGACAAACTGAACAAAGTTCTGAGGTCGACCTTGTAAAGATAAGGATTCAGGTCTGTCTGCTGTTTACCTTTGCTCCTGCGCACTGCCCTTCTCTCCACATTTATGTGTTTGTTTGTTTGTCTATCTAATCTTTTGGGTTTTTATTTCTAATGAGGTCGACCAGTTGTCTATTTATTATTTTTTTTACTACGCATCAAGCTGCGCTGCTTGTCTTTGCTCCTGTGTGCTCGCGCACTCTCGCCTTTTCCACTTATTTTTATTTTTGATTTATTTTTGATTTATTTTGTCAATTTAAAAAAAAATACGCATCGTGCTGTGCTGTTTGTGTTTGCTTGAGTGCATTCGCGCGCTCTCGCTTTCTCCACTTTACAATTTTTTGTTATTATTTATCTATTCCTGAGAGTTTATCTTATTTTTTATTTGTTTATTTAAATGAAGTCGACCAGTTGCCTGCCCTTCCTTCCATTATCCGTCACCGAGACAAACTGAACAAAGTTCTGAGGTCGACCTTGTAAAGATAAGGATTCAGGTCTGTCTGCTGTTTACCTTTGCTCCTGCGCGCACTGCCCTTCTCTCCACATTTATGTGTTTGTTTGTTTGTCTATCTAATCTTTTGGGTTTTTATTTCTAATGAGGTCGACCAGTTGTCTATTTATTATTTTTTTTACTACGCATCAAGCTGCGCTGCTTGTCTTTGCTCCTGTGTGCTCGCGCACTCTCGCCTTTTCCACTTATTTTTATTTTTGATTTATTTTTTATTTATTTTGTCAATTTTAAAAAAAAATACGCATCGTGCTGTGCTGTTTGTGTTTGCTTGAGTGCATTCGCGCGCTCTCGCTTTCTCCACTTTACAATTTTTTTGTTATTATTTATCTATTCCTGAGAGTTTATCTTATTTTTTATTTGTTTATTTAAATGAAGTCGACCAGTTGCCTGCCCTTCCTTCCATTATCCGTCACCGAGACAAACTGAACAAAGTTCTGAGGTCGACCTTGTAAAGATAAGGATTCAGGTCTGTCTGCTGTTTACCTTTGCTCCTGCGCGCACTGCCCTTCTCTCCACATTTATGTGTTTGTTTGTTTGTCTATCTAATCTTTTGGGTTTTTATTTCTAATGAGGTCGACCAGTTGTCTATTTATTATTTTTTTTACTACGCATCAAGCTGCGCTGCTTGTCTTTGCTCCTGTGTGCTCGCGCACTCTCGCCTTTTCCACTTATTTTTATTTTTGATTTATTTTGTCAATTTTAAAAAAAAATACGCATCGTGCTGTGCTGTTTGTGTTTGCTTGAGTGCATTCGCGCGCTCTCGCTTTCTCCACTTTACAATATTTTGTTATTATTTATCTATTCCTGAGAGTTTATCTTATTTTTTATTTGTTTATTTAATGAAGTCGACCAGTTGCCTGCCCTTCCTTCCATTATCCGTCACCGAGACAAACTGAACAAAGTTCTGAGGTCGACCTTGTAAAGATAAGGATTCAGGTCTGTCTGCTGTTTACCTTTGCTCCTGCGCGCACTGCCCTTCTCTCCACATTTATGTGTTTGTTTGTTTGTCTATCTAATCTTTTGGGTTTTTATTTCTAATGAGGTCGACCAGTTGTCTATTTATTATTTTTTTTACTACGCATCAAGCTGCGCTGCTTGTCTTTGCTCCTGTGTGCTCGCGCACTCTCGCCTTTTCCACTTATTTTTATTTTTGATTTATTTTGTCAATTTTTTAAAAAATACGCATCGTGCTGTGCTGTTTGTGTTTGCTTGAGTGCATTCGCGCGCTCTCGCTTTCTCCACTTTACAATTTTTTGTTATTATTTATCTATTCCTGAGAGTTTATCTTATTTTTTATTTGTTTATTTAAATGAAGTCGACCAGTTGCCTGCCCTTCCTTCCATTATCCGTCACCGAGACAAACTGAACAAAGTTCTGAGGTCGACCTTGTAAAGATAAGGATTCAGGTCTGTCTGCTGTTTACCTTTGCTCCTGCCCGCACTGCCCTTCTTTCCACATTTATGTGTTTGTTTGTTTGTCTATCAAATCTTTTGGGTTTTTCTTTCTAATGAGGTCGACCAGTTGTCTATTTATTATTTTTTTTACTACGCATCAAGCTGCGCTGCTTGTCTTTGCTCCTGTGTGCTCGCGCACTCTCGCCTTTTCCACTTATTTTTATTTTTGATTTATTTTGTCAATTTAAAAAAAAATACGCATCGTGCTGTGCTGTTTGTGTTTGCTTGAGTGCAATCGCGCGCTCTCGCTTTCTCAACTTTAAAATTTTTTGTTATTATTTATCTATTCCTGAGAGTTTATCTTATTTTTTATTTGTTTATTTAAATCAAGTCGACCAGTTGCCTGCCCTTCCTTCCATTATCCGTCACCGAGACAAACTGAACAAAGTTCTGAGGTCGACCTTGTAAAGATAAGGATTCAGGTCTGTCTGCTGTTTACCTTTGCACCTGTCCGCACTGCCCTTCTTTCCACATTTATGTGTTTGTTTGTTTGTCTATCAAATCTTTTGGGTTTTTCTTTCTAATGAGGTCGACCAGTTGTCTATTTATTATTTTTTTTACTACGCATCAAGCTGCGCTGCTTGTCTTTGCTCCTGTGTGCTCGCGCACTCTCGCCTTTTCCACTTATTTTTATTTTTGATTTATTTTTTATTTATTTTGTCAATTAAAAAAAAATACGCATCGTGCTGTGCTGTTTGTGTTTGCTTGAGTGCATTCGCGCGCTCTCGCTTTCTCCACTTTACAATTTTTTTGTTATTATTTGTCTATTCCTGAGAGTTTATCTTATATTTTATTTGTTTATTTAAATGAAGTCGACCAGTTGCCTGCCTTTCCTTCCATTATCCGTCACCGAGACGAACTGAACAAAGTTCTGAGGTCGACCTTGTAAAGATAAGGATTCAGGTCTGTCTGCTGTTTACCTTTGCTCCTGCGCGCACTGCCCTTCTCTCCACATTTATGTGTTTGTTTGTTTGTCTATCTAATCTTTTGGGTTTTTATTTCTAATGAGGTCGACCAGTTGTCTATTTATTATTGTTTTTACTACGCATCAAGCTGTGCTGCTTGTCTTTGCTCCTGTGTGCTCGCGCACTCTCGCCTTTTCCACTTATTTTTATTTTTGATTTATTTTTTATTTATTTTGTCAATTTTAAAAAAAATACGCATCGTGCTGTGCTGTTTGTGTTTGCTTGAGTGCATTCGCGCGCTCTCGCTTTCTCCACTTTACAAATTTTGTTATTATTTATCTATTCCTGAGAGTTTATCTTATTTTTTATTTGTTTATTTACATGAAGTCGACCAGTTGCCTGCCCTTCCTTCCATTATCCGTCACCGAGACAAACTGAACAAAGTTCTGAGGTCGACCTTGTAAAGATAAGGATTCAGGTCTGTCTGCTGTTAAGGTTTGCTCCTGAGCGCACTGCCCTTCTCTCCACATTTATGTGTTTGTTTGTTTGTCTATCTAATCTTTTGGGTTTTTATTTCTAATGAGGTCGACCAGTTGTCTATTTATTATTTTTTTTACTACGCATCAAGCTGCGCTGCTTGTCTTTGCTCCTGTGTGCTCGCGCACTCTCGCCTTTTCCACTTATTTTTATTTTTGATTTATTTTGTCAATTTTTTAAAACAATACGCATCGTGCTGTGCTGTTTGTGTTTGCTTGAGTGCATTCGCGCGCTCTCGCTTTCTCCACTATACAATTTTTTTGTTATTATTTATCTATTCCTGAGAGTTCATCTTATTTTTTATTTGTTTATTTAAATGAAGTCGACCAGTTGCCTGCCCTTCCTATCATTATCCGTCACCGAGACAAACTGAACAAAGTTCTGAGGTCGACCTTGTAAAGATAAGGATTCAGGTCTGTCTGCTGTTTACCTTTGCTCCTGCCCGCACTGCCCTTCTTTCCACATTTATGTGTTTGTTTGTTTGTCTATCAAATCTTTTGGGTTTTTATTTCTAATGATGTCGACCAGTTGTCTATTTATTATTTTTTTTACTACGCATCAAGCTGCGCTGCTTGTCTTTGCTCCTGTATGCTCGCGCACTCTCGCCTTTTCCACTTATTTTTATTTTTGATTTATTTTTGATTTATTTTGTCAATTAAAAAAAAATACGCATCGTGCTGTGCTGTTTGTGTTTGCTTGAGTGCATTTGCGCGCTCTCAATTTCTCCACTTTACAATTTTTTTGTTATTATTTGTCTATTCCAGAGAGTTTATCTTATATTTTATTTGTTTATTTAAATGAAGTCGACCAGTTGCCTGCCCTTCCTTCCATTATCCGTCACCGAGACAAACTGAACAAAGTTCTGAGGTCGACCTTGTAAAGATATGGATTCAGGTCTGTCTGCTGTTTACCTTTGCTCCTGCGCGCACTGCCCTTCTCTCCACATTTATGTGTTTGTTTGTTTGTCTATCTAATCTTTTGGGTTTTTATTTCTAATGAGGTCGACCAGTTGTCTATTTATTATTTTTTTTTTACTAAAAATCAAGCTGTGCTGCTTGTCTTTGCTCCTGTGTGCTCGCGCACTCTCGCCTTTTCCACTTATTTTTATTTTTGATTTATTTTTGATTTATTTTGTCAATTTAAAAAAAAATACGCATCGTGCTGTGCTGTTTGTGTTTGCTTGAGTGCATTCGCGCGCTCTCGCTTTCTCCACTTTACAAATTTTGTTATTATTTATCTATTCCTCAGAGTTTATCTTATTTTTTATTTGTTTATTTACATGAAGTCGACCAGTTGCCTGCCCTTCCTTCCATTATCCGTCACCGACACAACTGAACAAAGTTCGGAGATCGACCTTGTAAAGATAAGGATTCAGGTCTGTCTGCTGTTTACCTTTGCTCCTGCGCGCACTGCCCTTCTCTCCACATTTATGTGTTTGTTTGTTTGTCTATCTAATCTTTTGGGTTTTTATTTCTAATGAGGTCGACCAGTTGTCTATTTATTATTTTTTTTACTACGCATCAAGCTGCGCTGCTTGTCTTTGCTCCTGTGTGCTCGCGCACTCTCGCCTTTTCCACTTATTTTTATTTTTGATTTATTTTTGTTTTATTTTGTCAATTTTTTAAAACAATACGCATCGTGCTGTGCTGTTTGTGTTTGCTTGAGTGCATTCGCGCGCTCTCGCTTTCTCCACTTTACAATTTTTTTGTTATTATTTATCTATTCCTGAGAGTTTATCTTATTTTTTATTTTTTTATTTAAATGAAGTCGACCAGTTGCCTGGCCTTCCTATCATTATCCGTCACCGAGACAAACTGAACAAAGTTCTGAGGTCGACCTTGTAAAGATAAGGATTCAGGTCTGTCTGCTGTTTACCTTTGCTCCTGTGCGCACTGCCCTTCTCTCCACATTTATGTGTTTGTTTGTTTGACTATCTAATCTTTTGGGTTTTTATTTCTAATGAGGTCGACCAGTTGTCTATTTATTACTTTTTTTACTACGCATCAAGCTGCGCTGCTTGTCTTTGCTCCTGTGTGCTCGCGCACTCTCGCCTTTTCCACTTATTTTTATTTTTCATTTATTTTTCATTTATTTTGTCAATTTTTTAAAAAAATACGCATCGTGCTGTGCTGTTTGTGTTTGCTTGAGTGCATTCCTGCGCTCTCGCATTCTCCACTTTACAATTTTTTGTTATTATTTATCTATTCCTGAGAGTTTATCTTATTTTTTATTTGTTTATTTACATGAAGTCGACCAGTTGCCTGCCCTTCCTTCCATTATCCGTCACCGAGACAAACTGAACAAAGTTCGGAGGTCGACCTTGTAAAGATAAGGATTCAGGTCTGACTGCTGTTTACCTTTGCACCTGCGGGCACTGCCCTTCTCCCCACATTTATGTGTTTGTTTGTTTGTCTATCTAATCTTTTGGGTTTTTATTTCTAATGAGGTCGACCAGATGTCTATTTATTATTTTTTTTACTACGTATCAAGCTGCGCTGCTTGTCTTTGCTCCTGTGTGCTCGCGCACTCTCGCCTTTTCCACTTATTTTTATTTTTGATTTATTTTGTCAATTTAAAAAAAAATACGCATCGTGCTGTGCTGTTTGTGTTTGCTTGAGTGCATTCGCGCGCTCTCGCTTTCTCCACTTTACAATATTTTTGTTATTATTTATCTATTCCTGAGGGTTTATCTTATTTTTTATTTGTTTATTTAAATGAAGTCGACCAGTTGCCTGCCCTTCCTTCCATTATCCGTCACCGAGACAAACTGAACAAAGTTCTGAGGTCGACCTTGTAAAGATAAGGATTCAGGTCTGTCTGCTGTTTACCTTTGCTCCTGCGCGCACTGCCCTTCTCTCCAAATTTATGTGTTTGTTTGTTTGTCTATCAAATCTTTTGGGTTTTTCTTTCTAATGAGGTCGACCAGTTGTCTATTTATTATTTTTTTTACTACGCATCAAGCTGCGCTGCTTGTCTTTGCTCCTGTGTGCTCGCGCACTCTCGCCTTTTCCACTTATTTTTATTTTTGATTTATTTTTTATTTATTTTGTCAATTTAAAAAAAATACGCATCGTGCTGTGCTGTTTGTGTTTGCTTGAGTGCATTCGCGCGCTCTCGCTTTCTCCACTTTACAATTTTTTTGTTATTATTTGTCTATTCCTGAGAGTTTATCTTATATTTTATTTGTTTATTTAAATGAAGTCGACCAGTTGCCTGCCCTTCCTTCCATTATCCGTCACCGAGACGAACTGAACAAAGTTCTGAGGTCGACCTTGTAAAGATAAGGATTCAGGTCTGTCTGCTGTTTACCTTTGCTCCTGCGCGCACTGCCCTTCTCTCCACATTTATGTGTTTGTTTGTTTGTCTATCTAATCTTTTGGGTTTTTATTTCTAATGAGGTCGACCAGTTGTCTATTTATTATTTTTTTTACTACGCATCAAGCTGTGCTGCTTGTCTTTGCTCCTGTGTGCTCGCGCACTCTCGCCTTTTCCACTTATTTTTATTTTTGATTTATTTTTGATTTATTTTGTCAATTTAAAAAAAAATACGCATCGTGCTGTGCTGTTTGTGTTTGCTTGAGTGCATTCGCGCGCTCTCGCTTTCTCCACTTTACAAATTTTGTTATTATTTATCTATTCCTCAGAGTTTATCTTATTTTTTATTTGTTTATTTACATGAAGTCGACCAGTTGCCTGCCCTTCCTTCCATTATCCGTCACCGACACAACTGAACAAAGTTCGGAGATCGACCTTGTAAAGATAAGGATTCAGGTCTGTCTGCTGTTTACCTTTGCTCCTGCGCGCACTGCCCTTCTCTCCACATTTATGTGTTTGTTAGTTTGTCTATCTAATCTTTTGGGTTTTTATTTCTAATGAGGTCGACCAGTTGTCTATTTATTATTTTTTTTACTACGCATCAAGCTGCGCTGCTTGTCTTTGCTCCTGTGTGCTCGCGCACTCTCGCCTTTTCCACTTATTTTTATTTTTGATTTATTTTTGTTTTATTTTGTCAATTTTTTAAAACAATACGCATCGTGCTGTGCTGTTTGTGTTTGCTTGAGTGCATTCGCGCGCTCTCGCTTTCTCCACTTTACAATTTTTTTGTTATTATTTATCTATTCCTGAGAGTTTATCTTATTTTTTATTTTTTTATTTAAATGAAGTCGACCAGTTGCCTGGCCTTCCTATCATTATCCGTCACCGAGACAAACTGAACAAAGTTCTGAGGTCGACCTTGTAAAGATAAGGATTCAGGTCTGTCTGCTGTTTACCTTTGCTCCTGTGCGCACTGCCCTTCTCTCCACATTTATGTGTTTGTTTGTTTGATTATCTAATCTTTTGGGTTTTTATTTCTAATGAGGTCGACCAGTTGTCTATTTATTACTTTTTTTACTACGCATCAAGCTGCGCTGCTTGTCTTTGCTCCTGTGTGCTCGCGCACTCTCGCCTTTTCCACTTATTTTTATTTTTGATTTATTTTGTCAATTTAAAAAAAAATACGCATCGTGCTGTGCTGTTTGTGTTTGCTTGAGTGCAATCGCGCGCTCTCGCTTTCTCAACTTTAAAATTTTTTGTTATTATTTATCTATTCCTGAGAGTTTATCTTATTTTTTATTTGTTTATTTAAATGAAGTCGACCAGTTGCCTGCCCTTCCTTCCATTATCCGTCACCGAGACAAACTGAACAAAGTTCTGAGGTCGACCTTGTAAAGATAAGGATTCAGGTCTGTCTGCTGTTTACCTTTGCTCCTGTCCGCACTGCCCTTATTTCCACATTTATGTGTTTGTTTGTTTGTCTATCAAATCTTTTGGGTTTTTCTTTCTAATGAGGTCGACCAGTTGTCTATTTATTATTTTTTTTACTACGCATCAAGCTGCGCTGCTTGTCTTTGCTCCTGTGTGCTCGCGCACTCTCGCCTTTTCCACTTATTTTTATTTTTGATTTATTTTTTATTTATTTTGTCAATTAAAAAAAAATACGCATCGTGCTGTGCTGTTTGTGTTTGCTTGAGTGCATTCGCGCGCTCTCGCTTTCTCCACTTTACAATTTTTTTGTTATTATTTGTCTATTCCTGAGAGTTTATCTTATATTTTATTTGTTTATTTAAATGAAGTCGACCAGTTGCCTGCCTTTCCTTCCATTATCCGTCACCGAGACGAACTGAACAAAGTTCTGAGGTCGACCTTGTAAAGATAAGGATTCAGGTCTGTCTGCTGTTTACCTTTGCTCCTGCGCGCACTGCCCTTCTCTCCACATTTATGTGTTTGTTTGTTTGTCTATCTAATCTTTTGGGTTTTTATTTCTAATGAGGTCGACCAGTTGTCTATTTATTATTGTTTTTACTACGCATCAAGCTGTGCTGCTTGTCTTTGCTCCTGTGTGCTCGCGCACTCTCGCCTTTTCCACTTATTTTTATTTTTGATTTATTTTTTATTTATTTTGTCAATTTTAAAAAAAATACGCATCGTGCTGTGCTGTTTGTGTTTGCTTGAGTGCATTCGCGCGCTCTCGCTTTCTCCACTTTACAAATTTTGTTATTATTTATCTATTCCTGAGAGTTTATCTTATTTTTTATTTGTTTATTTACATGAAGTCGACCAGTTGCCTGCCCTTCCTTCCATTATCCGTCACCGAGACAAACTGAACAAAGTTCTGAGGTCGACCTTGTAAAGATAAGGATTCAGGTCTGTCTGCTGTTAAGGTTTGCTCCTGAGCGCACTGCCCTTCTCTCCACATTTATGTGTTTGTTTGTTTGTCTATCTAATCTTTTGGGTTTTTATTTCTAATGAGGTCGACCATTTGTCTATTTATTATTTTTTTTACTACGCATCAAGCTGCGCTGCTTGTCTTTGCTCCTGTGTGCTCGCGCACTCTCGCCTTTTCCACTTATTTTTATTTTTGATTTATTTTTGATTTATTTTGTCAATTTTTTAAAACAATACGCATCGTGCTGTGCTGTTTGTGTTTGCTTGAGTGCATTCGCGCGCTCTCGCTTTCTCCACTTTACAATTTTTTTGTTATTATTTATCTATTCCTGAGAGTTCATCTTATTTTTTATTTGTTTATTTAAATGAAGTCGACCAGTTGCCTGCCCTTCCTATCATTATCCGTCACCGAGACAAACTGAACAAAGTTCTGAGGTCGACCTTGTAAAGATAAGGATTCAGGTCTGTCTGCTGTTTACCTTTGCTCCTGCCCGCACTGCCCTTCTTTCCACATTTATGTGTTTGTTTGTTTGTCTATCAAATCTTTTGGGTTTTTATTTCTAATGAGGTCGACCAGTTGTCTATTTATTATTTTTTTTACTACGCATCAAGCTGCGCTGCTTGTCTTTGCTCCTGTGTGCTCGCGCACTCTCGCCTTTTCCACTTATTTTTATTTTTGATTTATTTTGTCAATTTAAAAAAAAATACGCATCGTGCTGTGCTGTTTGTGTTTGCTTGAGTGCATTCGCGCGCTCTCGCTTTCTCCACTTTACAATTTTTTGTTATTATTTATCTATTCCTGAGAGTTTATCTTATTTTTTATTTGTTTATTTAAATGAAGTCGACCAGTTGCCTGCCCTTCCTTCCATTATCCGTCACCGAGACAAACTGAACAAAGTTCTGAGGTCGACCTTGTAAAGATAAGGATTCAGGTCTGTCTGCTGTTTACCTTTGCTCCTGTCCGCACTGCCCTTCTCTCCACATTTATGTGTTTGTTTGTTTGTCTATCTAATCTTTTGGGTTTTTATTTCTAATGAGGTCGACCAGTTGTCTATTTATTATTTTTTTTACTACGCATCAAGCTGCGCTGCTTGTCTTTGCTCCTGTGTGCTCGCGCACTCTCGCCTTTTCCACTTATTTTTATTTTTGATTTATTTTTGATTTATTTTGTCAATTTAAAAAAAAATACGCATCGTGCTGTGCTGTTTGTGTTTGCTTGAGTGCATTCGCGCGCTCTCGCTTTCTCCACTTTACAATTTTTTTGTTATTATTTATCTATTCCTGAGAGTTTATCTTATTTTTTATTTGTTTATTTAAATGAAGTCGACCAGTTGCCTGCCCTTCCTTCCATTATCCGTCACCGAGACAACTGAACAAAGTTCTGAGGTCGACCTTGTAAAGATAAGGATTCAGGTCTGTCTGCTGTTTACCTTTGCTCCTGCGCGCACTGCCCTTCTCTCCACATTTATGTGTTTGTTTGTTTGTCTATCTAATCTTTTGGGTTTTTATTTCTAATGAGGTCGACCAGTTGTCTATTTATTATTTTTTTTACTACGCATCAAGCTGCGCTGCTTGTCTTTGCTCCTGTGTGCTCGCGCACTCTCGCCTTTTCCACTTATTTTTATTTTTGATTTATTTTTTATTTATTTTGTCAATTTTAAAAAAAATACGCATCGTGCTGTGCTGTTTGTGTTTGCTTGAGTGCATTCGCGCGCTCTCGCTTTCTCCACTTTACAAATTTTGTTATTATTTATCTATTCCTGAGAGTTTATCTTATTTTTTATTTGTTTATTTAAATGAAGTCGACCAGTTGCCTGCCCTTCCTTCCATTATCCGTCACCGAGACAAACTGAACAAAGTTCTGAGGTCGACCTTGTAAAGATAAGGATTCAGGTCTGTCTGCTGTTTACCTTTGCTCCTGAGCGCACTGCCCTTCTCTCCACATTTATGTGTTTGTTTGTTTGTCTATCTAATCTTTTGGGTTTTTATTTCTAATGAGGTCGACCAGTTGTCTATTTATTATTTTTTTTACTACGCATCAAGCTGCGCTGCTTGTCTTTGCTCCTGTGTGCTCGCGCACTCTCGCCTTTTCCACTTATTTTTATTTTTGATTTATTTTGTCAATTTTTTAAAAAAATACGCATCGTGCTGTGCTGTTTGTGTTTGCTTGAGTGCATTCGCGCGCTCTCGCTTTCTCCACTTTACAATTTTTTTGTTATTATTTATCTATTCCTGAGAGTTTATCTTATTTTTTATTTGTTTATTTAAATGAAGTCGACCAGTTGCCTGCCCTTCCTTCCATTATCCGTCACCGAGACAAACTGAACAAAGTTCTGAGGTCGACCTTGTAAAGATAAGGATTCAGGTCTGTCTGCTGTTTACCTTTGCTCCTGCGCGCACTGCCCTTCTCTCCACATTTATGTGTTTGTTTGTTTGTCTATCAAATCTTTTGGGTTTTTATTTCTAATGAGGTCGACCAGTTGTCTATTTATTATTTTTTTTACTACGCATCAAGCTGCGCTGCTTGTCTTTGCTCCTGTGTGCTCGCGCACTCTCGCCTTTTCCACTTATTTTTATTTTTGATTTATTTTTGATTTATTTTGTCAATTTAAAAAAAAATACGCATCGTGCTGTGCTGTTTGTGTTTGCTTGAGTGCATTCGCGCGCTCTCGCTTTCTCCACTTTACAATTTTTTTGTTATTATTTGTCTATTCCAGAGAGTTTATCTTATATTTTATTTGTTTATTTAAATGAAGTCGACCAGTTGCCTGCCCTTCCTTCCATTATCCGTCACCGAGACAAACTGAACAAAGTTCTGAGGTCGACCTTGTAAAGATAAGGATTCAGGTCTGTCTGCTGTTTACCTTTGCTCCTGCGCGCACTGCCCTTCTCTCCACATTTATGTGTTTGTTTGTTTGTCTATCTAATCTTTTGGGTTTTTATTTCTAATGAGGTCGACCAGTTGTCTATTTATTATTTTTTTTACTACGCATCAAGCTGTGCTGCTTGTCTTTGCTCCTGTGTGCTCGCGCACTCTCGCCTTTTCCACTTATTTTTATTTTTGATTTATTTTTATTTATTTTGTCAATTTAAAAAAAAATACGCATCGTGCTGTGCTGTTTGTGTTTGCTTGAGTGCATTCGCGCGCTCTCGCTTTCTCCACTTTACAAATTTTGTTATTATTTATCTATTCCTCAGAGTTTATCTTATTTTTTATTTGTTTATTTACATGAAGTCGACCAGTTGCCTGCCCTTCCTTCCATTATCCGTCACCGACACAACTGAACAAAGTTCGGAGATCGACCTTGTAAAGATAAGGATTCAGGTCTGTCTGCTGTTTACCTTTGCTCCTGCGCGCACTGCCCTTCTCTCCACATTTATGTGTTTGTTTGTTTGTCTATCTAATCTTTTGGGTTTTTATTTCTAATGAGGTCGACCAGTTGTCTATTTATTATTTTTTTTACTACGCATCAAGCTGCGCTGCTTGTCTTTGCTCCTGTGTGCTCGCGCACTCTCGCCTTTTCCACTTATTTTTATTTTTGATTTATTTTTGTTTTATTTTGTCAATTTTTTAAAACAATACGCATCGTGCTGTGCTGTTTGTGTTTGCTTGAGTGCATTCGCGCGCTCTCGCTTTCTCCACTTTACAATTTTTTTGTTATTATTTATCTATTCCTGAGAGTTTATCTTATTTTTTATTTTTTTATTTAAATGAAGTCGACCAGTTGCCTGGCCTTCCTATCATTATCCGTCACCGAGACAAACTGAACAAAGTTCTGAGGTCGACCTTGTAAAGATAAGGATTCAGGTCTGTCTGCTGTTTACCTTTGCTCCTGTGCGCACTGCCCTTCTCTCCACATTTATGTGTTTGTTTGTTTGACTATCTAATCTTTTGGGTTTTTATTTCTAATGAGGTCGACCAGTTGTCTATTTATTACTTTTTTTACTACGCATCAAGCTGCGCTGCTTGTCTTTGCTCCTGTGTGCTCGCGCACTCTCGCCTTTTCCACTTATTTTTATTTTTCATTTATTTTTCATTTATTTTGTCAATTTTTTAAAAAAATACGCATCGTGCTGTGCTGTTTGTGTTTGCTTGAGTGCATTCGCGCGCTCTCGCATTCTCCACTTTACAATTTTTTGTTATTATTTATCTATTCCTGAGAGTTTATCTTATTTTTTATTTGTTTATTTACATGAAGTCGACCAGTTGCCTGCCCTTCCTTCCATTATCCGTCACCGAGACAAACTGAACAAAGTTCTGAGGTCGACCTTGTAAAGATAAGGATTCAGGTCTGTCTGCTGTTTACCTTTGCTCCTGCGCGCACTGCCCTTCTCTCCACATTTATGTGTTTGTTTGTTTGTCTATCTAATCTTTTGGGTTTTTATTTCTAATGAGGTCGACCAGTTGTCTATTTATTATTTTTTTTACTACGCATCAAGCTGCGCTGCTTGTCTTTGCTCCTGTGTGCTCGCGCACTCTCGCCTTTTCCACTTATTTTTATTTTTGATTTATTTTTGATTTATTTTGTCAATTTAAAAAAAATACGCATCGTGCTGTGCTGTTTGTGTTTGCTTGAGTGCATTCGCGCGCTCTCGCTTTCTCCACTTTACAAATTTTTGTTATTATTTATCTATTCCTGAGAGTTTATCTTATTTTTTATTTGTTTATTTAAATGAAGTCGACCAGTTGCCTGCCCTTCCTTCCATTATCCGTCACCGAGACAAACTGAACAAAGTTCTGAGGTCGACCTTGTAAAGATAAGGATTCAGGTCTGTCTGCTGTTTACCTTTGCTCCTGCGCGCACTGCCCTTCTCTCCACATTTATGTGTTTGTTTGTTTGTCTATCTAATCTTTTGGGTTTTTATTTCTAATGAGGTCGACCAGTTGTCTATTTATTATTTTTTTTACTACGCATCAAGCTGCGCTGCTTGTCTTTGCTCCTGTGTGCTCGCGCACTCTCGCCTTTTCCACTTATTTTTATTTTTGATTTATTTTTTATTTATTTTGTCAATTTAAAAAAAATACGCATCGTGCTGTGCTGTTTGTGTTTGCTTGAGTGCATTCGCGCGCTCTCGCTTTCTCCACTTTACAATTTTTTTGTTATTATTTATCTATTCCTGAGAGTTTATCTTATTTTTTATTTGTTTATTTAAATGAAGTCGACCAGTTGCCTGCCCTTCCTTCCATTATCCGTCACCGAGACAAACTGAACAAAGTTCTGAGGTCGACCTTGTAAAGATAAGGATTCAGGTCTGTCTGCTGTTTACCTTTGCTCCTGCGCGCACTGCCCTTCTCTCCACATTTATGTGTTTGTTTGTTTGTCTATCTAATCTTTTGGGTTTTTATTTCTAATGAGGTCGACCAGTTGTCTATTTATTATTTTTTTTACTACGCATCAAGCTGCGCTGCTTGTCTTTGCTCCTGTGTGCTCGCGCACTCTCGCCTTTTCCACTTATTTTTATTTTTGATTTATTTTGTCAATTTAAAAAAAAATACGCATCGTGCTGTGCTGTTTGTGTTTGCTTGAGTGCATTCGCGCGCTCTCGCTTTCTCCACTTTAAAATTTTTTGTTATTATTTATCTATTCCTGAGAGTTTATCTTATTTTTTATTTGTTTATTTAAATGAAGTCGACCAGTTGCCTGCCCTTCCTTCCATTATCCGTCACCGAGACAAACTGAACAAAGTTCTGAGGTCGACCTTGTAAAGATAAGGATTCAGGTCTGTCTGCTGTTTACCTTTGCTCCTGTCCGCACTGCCCTTCTCTCCACATTTATGTGTTTGTTTGTTTGTCTATCTAATCTTTTGGGTTTTTATTTCTAATGAGGTCGACCAGTTGTCTATTTATTATTTTTTTTACTACGCATCAAGCTGCGCTGCTTGTCTTTGCTCCTGTGTGCTCGCGCACTCTCGCCTTTTCCACTTATTTTTATTTTTGATTTATTTTTTATTTATTTTGTCAATTTTAAAAAAAATACGCATCGTGCTGTGCTGTTTGTGTTTGCTTGAGTGCATTCGCGCGCTCTCGCTTTCTCCACTTTACAATTTTTTTGTTATTATTTATCTATTCCTGAGAGTTTATCTTATTTTTTATTTGTTTATTTAAATGAAGTCGACCAGTTGCCTGCCTTTCCTTCCATTATCCGTCACCGAGACAAACTGAACAAAGTTCTGAGGTCGACCTTGTAAAGATAAGGATTCAGGTCTGTCTGCTGTTTACCTTTGCTCCTGCGCGCACTGCCCTTCTCTCCACATTTATGTGTTTGTTTGTTTGTCTATCTAATCTTTTGGGTTTTTATTTCTAATGAGGTCGACCAGTTGTCTATTTATTATTTTTTTACTACGCATCAAGCTGTACGCTGCTTGTCTTTGCTCCTGTGTGCTCGCGCACTCTCGCCTTTTCCACTTATTTTTATTTTTGATTTATTTTTATTTATTTTGTCAATTTTAAAAAAAATACGCATCGTGCTGTGCTGTTTGTGTTTGCTTGAGTGCATTCGCGCGCTCTCGCTTTCTCCACTTTACAATTTTTTGTTATTATTTATCTATTCCTGAGTTTATCTTATTTTTTATTTGTTTATTTACATGAAGTCGACCAGTTGCCTGCCCTTCCTTCCATTATCCGTCACCGAGACAAACTGAACAAAGTTCTGAGGTCGACCTTGTAAAGATAAGGATTCAGGTCTGTCTGCTGTTTACCTTTGCTCCTGCGCACTGCCCTTCTCTCCACATTTATGTGTTTGTTTGTTTGTCTATCTAATCTTTTGGGTTTTTATTTCTAATGAGGTCGACCAGTTGTCTATTTATTATTTTTTTTACTACGCATCAAGCTGCGCTGCTTGTCTTTGCTCCTGTGTGCTCGCGCACTCTCGCCTTTTCCACTTATTTTTATTTTTGATTTATTTTTGATTTATTTTGTCAATTTAAAAAAAAATACGCATCGTGCTGTGCTGTTTGTGTTTGCTTGAGTGCATTCGCGCGCTCTCGCTTTCTCCACTTTACAATTTTTTTGTTATTATTTATCTATTCCTGAGAGTTTATCTTATTTTTTATTTGTTTATTTAAATGAAGTCGACCAGTTGCCTGCCCTTCCTTCCATTATCCGTCACCGAGACAAACTGAACAAAGTTCTGAGGTCGACCTTGTAAAGATAAGGATTCAGGTCTGTCTGCTGTTTACCTTTGCTCCTGCGCGCACTGCCCTTCTCTCCACATTTATGTGTTTGTTTGTTTGTCTATCTAATCTTTTGGGTTTTTATTTCTAATGAGGTCGACCAGTTGTCTATTTATTATTTTTTTTACTACGCATCAAGCTGCGCTGCTTGTCTTTGCTCCTGTGTGCTCGCGCACTCTCGCCTTTTCCACTTATTTTTATTTTTGATTTATTTTGTCAATTTAAAAAAAAATACGCATCGTGCTGTGCTGTTTGTGTTTGCTTGAGTGCATTCGCGCGCTCTCGCTTTCTCCACTTTACAATTTTTTGTTATTATTTATCTATTCCTGAGAGTTTATCTTATTTTTTATTTGTTTATTTAAATGAAGTCGACCAGTTGCCTGCCCTTCCTTCCATTATCCGTCACCGAGACAAACTGAACAAAGTTCTGAGGTCGACCTTGTAAAGATAAGGATTCAGGTCTGTCTGCTGTTTACCTTTGCTCCTGCCCGCACTGCCCTTCTCTCCACATTTATGTGTTTGTTTGTTTGTCTATCTAATCTTTTGGGTTTTTATTTCTAATGAGGTCGACCAGTTGTCTATTTATTATTTTTTTTACTACGCATCAAGCTGCGCTGCTTGTCTTTGCTCCTGTGTGCTCGCGCACTCTCGCCTTTTCCACTTATTTTTATTTTTGATTTATTTTTATTATTTTGTCAATTAAAAAAAAATACGCATCGTGCTGTGCTGTTTGTGTTTGCTTGAGTGCATTCGCGCGCTCTCGCTTTCTCCACTTTACAATTTTTTTGTTATTATTTATCTATTCCTGAGAGTTTATCTTATTTTTTATTTGTTTATTTAAATGAAGTCGACCAGTTGCCTGCCCTTCCTTCCATTATCCGTCACCGAGACAAACTGAACAAAGTTCTGAGGTCGACCTTGTAAAGATAAGGATTCAGGTCTGTCTGCTGTTTACCTTTGCTCCTGCGCGCACTGCCCTTCTCTCCACATTTATGTGTTTGTTTGTTTGTCTATCTAATCTTTTGGGTTTTTATTTCTAATGAGGTCGACCAGTTGTCTATTTATTATTTTTTTTACTACGCATCAAGCTGCGCTGCTTGTCTTTGCTCCTGTGTGCTCGCGCACTCTCGCCTTTTCCACTTATTTTTATTTTTGATTTATTTTTATTTATTTTGTCAATTTTAAAAAAAAATACGCATCGTGCTGTGCTGTTTGTGTTTGCTTGAGTGCATTCGCGCGCTCTCGCTTTCTCCACTTTACAAATTTTGTTATTATTTATCTATTCCTGAGAGTTTATCTTATTTTTTATTTGTTTATTTAAATGAAGTCGACCAGTTGCCTGCCCTTCCTTCCATTATCCGTCACCGAGACAAACTGAACAAAGTTCTGAGGTCGACCTTGTAAAGATAAGGATTCAGGTCTGTCTGCTGTTTACCTTTGCTCCTGCGCGCACTGCCCTTCTCTCCACATTTATGTGTTTGTTTGTTTGTCTATCTAATCTTTTGGGTTTTTATTTCTAATGAGGTCGACCAGTTGTCTATTTATTATTTTTTTTACTACGCATCAAGCTGCGCTGCTTGTCTTTGCTCCTGTGTGCTCGCGCACTCTCGCCTTTTCCACTTATTTTTATTTTTGATTTATTTTGTCAATTTTAAAAAAAAATACGCATCGTGCTGTGCTGTTTGTGTTTGCTTGAGTGCATTCGCGCGCTCTCGCTTTCTCCACTTTACAATTTTTTTGTTATTATTTATCTATTCCTGAGAGTTTATCTTATTTTTTATTTGTTTATTTAAATGAAGTCGACCAGTTGCCTGCCCTTCCTTCCATTATCCGTCACCGAGACAAACTGAACAAAGTTCTGAGGTCGACCTTGTAAAGATAAGGATTCAGGTCTGTCTGCTGTTTACCTTTGCTCCTGCCGCACTGCCCTTCTCTCCACATTTATGTGTTTGTTTGTTTGTCTATCAAATCTTTTGGGTTTTTATTTCTAATGAGGTCGACCAGTTGTCTATTTATTATTTTTTTTACTACGCATCAAGCTGCGCTGCTTGTCTTTGCTCCTGTGTGCTCGCGCACTCTCGCCTTTTCCACTTATTTTTATTTTTGATTTATTTTTGATTTATTTTGTCAATTTAAAAAAAAATACGCATCGTGCTGTGCTGTTTGTGTTTGCTTGAGTGCATTGCGCGCTCTCGCTTTCTCCACTTTACATTTTTTTGTTATTATTTATCTATTCCTGAGAGTTTATCTTATTTTTTATTTGTTTATTTAAATGAAGTCGACCAGTTGCCTGCCCTTCCTTCCATTATCCGTCACCGAGACAAACTGAACAAAGTTCTGAGGTCGACCTTGTAAAGATAAGGATTCAGGTCTGTCTGCTGTTTACCTTTGCTCCTGCGCGCACTGCCCTTCTCTCCACATTTATGTGTTTGTTTGTTTGTCTATCTAATCTTTTGGGTTTTTATTTCTAATGAGGTCGACCAGTTGTCTATTTATTATTTTTTTTTACTACGCATCAAGCTGCGCTGCTTGTCTTTGCTCCTGTGTGCTCGCGCACTCTCGCCTTTTCCACTTATTTTTATTTTTGATTTATTTTTGATTTATTTTGTCAATTTAAAAAAAAATACGCATCGTGCTGTGCTGTTTGTGTTTGCTTGAGTGCATTCGCGCGCTCTCGCTTCTCCACTTTACAAATTTTTTATTATTTATCTATTCCTGAGAGTTTATCTTATTTTTTATTTGTTTATTTAAATGAAGTCGACCAGTTGCCTGCCCTTCCTTCCATTATCCGTCACCGAGACAAACTGAACAAAGTTCTGAGGTCGACCTTGTAAAGATAAGGATTCAGGTCTGTCTGCTGTTTACCTTTGCTCCTGCGCGCACTGCCCTTCTCTCCACATTTATGTGTTTGTTTGTTTGTCTATCTAATCTTTTGGGTTTTTATTTCTAATGAGGTCGACCAGTTGTCTATTTATTATTTTTTTTACTACGCATCAAGCTGCGCTGCTTGTCTTTGCTCCTGTGTGCTCGCGCACTCTCGCCTTTTCCACTTATTTTTATTTTTGATTTATTTTTGTATTTATTTTGTCAATTTAAAAAAAAATACGCATCGTGCTGTGCTGTTTGTGTTTGCTTGAGTGCATTCGCGCGCTCTCGCTTTCTCCACTTTACAATTTTTTTGTTATTATTTATCTATTCCTGAGAGTTTATCTTATTTTTTATTTGTTTATTTAAATGAAGTCGACCAGTTGCCTGCCCTTCCTTCCATTATCCGTCACCGAGACAAACTGAACAAAGTTCTGAGGTCGACCTTGTAAAGATAAGGATTCAGGTCTGTCTGCTGTTTACCTTTGCTCCTGCGCGCACTGCCCTTCTCTCCACATTTATGTGTTTGTTTGTTTGTCTATCTAATCTTTTGGGTTTTTATTTCTAATGAGGTCGACCAGTTGTCTATTTATTATTTTTTTTACTACGCATCAAGCTGCGCTGCTTGTCTTTGCTCCTGTGTGCTCGCGCACTCTCGCCTTTTCCACTTATTTTTATTTTTGATTTATTTTTCATTTATTTTGTCAAAAAAAAAT
>NW_025957916.1:0-74780 GCF_023159225.1 Perognathus longimembris pacificus | reverse complement strand
ATTCAGGTCTGTCTGCTGTTTACCTTTGCTCCTGCGCGCACTGCCCTTCTCTCCACATTTATGTGTTTGTTTGTTTGTCTATCTAATCTTTTGGGTTTTTATTTCTAATGAGGTCGACCAGTTGTCTATTATTATTTTTTTTTACTACGCATCAAGCTGCGCTGCTTGTCTTTGCTCCTGTGTGCTCGCCGCACTCTCGCCTTTTCCACTTATTTTTATTTTTGATTTATTTTTGATTTATTTTGTCAATTTAAAAAAAATACGCATCGTGCTGTGCTGTTTGTGATTGCTTCAGTGCATTCGCGCGCTCTCGCTTTCTCCAATTTACAATTTTTTTGTTATTATTTATCTATTCCTGAGAGTTTATCTTATTTTTTATTTTTTTATTTAAAAGAAGTCGACCAGTTGCCTGCCCTTCCTTCCATTATCCGTCACCGAGACAAACTGAGCAAAGTTCTGAGGTCGAACTTGTAAAGATAAGGATTCAGGTCTGTCTGCTGTTTACCTTTGCTCCTGCGCGCAATGCCATTCTCTCCACATTTATGTGTTTGTTTGTTTGTCTATCTAATATTTTGGGTTTTTATTTCTAATGAGGTCGACCAGTTGTCTATTTATTATTTTTTTTACTACGCATCAAGCTGCGATGCTTGTCTGTGCTCCTGTGTGCTCGCGCACTCTCGACTTTTCCACTTATTTTTATTTTTGATTTATTTTTGATATATTTTGTCAATTTTAAAAAAAAATACGCATTGTGCTGTGCTGTTTGTGTTTGCTTGAGTGCATTCGCGCGCTCTCTGCTTTCTCCACTTTACAATTTTTTGTTATTATTTATCTATTCCTGAGAGTTTACCTTATTTTTTTTTGTTTATTTAAATGAAGTCGACCAGTTGCCTGCCCTTCCTTCCATTATCCGTCACCGAGACAAACTGAACAAAGTTCTGAGGTCGACCTTGAAAAGATAAGGATTCAGGTCTGTCTGCTGTTTACCTTTTGCTCCTGCGCGCACTGCCCTTCTCTCCACATTGATGTGTTTGTTTGTTTGTCTATCTAATCTTTTGGGTTTTTATTTCTAATGAGGTCGACTAGTTGTCTATTTATTATTTTTTTTTACTACGCATCAAGCTGCGCTGCTTGTCTTTGCTCCTGTGTGCTCGCCCACTCTCGCCTTTTCCACTATTTTTATTTTTGATTTATTTTTGATTTATTTTGTCAATTTTTAAAAAAAATACGCATCGTGCTGTGCTGTTTGTGTTTGCTTGAGTGCATTCGCGCGCTCCTCGCTTTCTCCACTTTACAATTTTTTTGTTATTATTTATCTATTCCTGAGAGTTTATCTTATTTTTTATTTGTTTATTTAAATGAAGTCGACCAGTTGCCTGCCCTTCCTTCCATTATCCGTCACCGAGACAAACTGAACAAAGTTCTCAGGTCGACCTTGTAAAGATAAGGATTCAGGTCTGTCTGCTGTTTACCTTTGCTCCTGCGCGCACTGCCCTTCTCTCCACATTTATGTGTTTGTTTGTTTGTCTATCTAATCTTTTGGGTTTTTATTTCTAATGAGGTCGACCAGTTGACTATTTATTATTTTTTTTACTACGCATCAAGCTGCACTGCTTTTCTTTGCTCCTGTGTGCTAAAGCACTCTCGCCTTTTCCACTTATTTTTGTTTTTGATTTATTTTTGATTTATTTGTCAATTTAAAAAAAAACGCATCGTGCTGTGCTGTTTGGGTTTGCTTGAGTGCATTCGCGCGCTCTCGCTTTCTCCACTTTACAATATTTTTGTTATTATTTATCTATTCCTGAGAGTTTATCTTATTTTTTATTGTTTATTTAATGAAGTCGACCAGTTGCCGCCCTTCCTTCCATAATCCGTCACCGAGACAAACTGAACAAAGTTCTGAGGTCGACCTTGTAAAGATAAGGATTCAGGTCTGTCTGCAGTTTACATTTGCTCCTGCGCGCACTGCCCTTCTCTCCACATTTATGTGTTTGTTTGTTTGTCTATCTAATCTTTTGGGTTTTTATTTCTAATGAGGTCGACCAGTTGTCTATTTATTATTTTTTTTACTATGCATCAAGCTGCGCTGCTTGTCTTTGCTCCTGTGTGCTCGCGCTCTCTCGCCTTTTCCACTTATTTTCATTTTTGTTTTATTTTTGATTTATTTTGTCAATTTTAAAAGAAAATACGCCTCGTGCTGTGCTGTTTGTGTTTGCCTGAGTGCATTCGCGCGCTCCTCGCTTTCTCCACTTTACAATGTTTTTGTTATTATTTATCTATTCCTGAGAGTTTATCTTATTTTTTATTTCTTTATTTAAATGAAGTCGACCAGTTGCCTACCCTTCTTTCCATTATCCGTCACCGAGACAAACTGAACAAAGTTCTGAGTTCGACCTTGTAAAGATAAGGATTCAGGTCTGTCTGCTGTTTACCTTTGCTCCTGCGCGCACTGCCCTTCTCTCCACATTTATGTGTTTGTTTGTTTGTCTATCTAATCTTTTGGGTTTTTATTTCTAATGAGGTCGACCAGTTGTCTATTTATTATTTTTTTTACTACGCATCAAGCTGCGCTGCTTGTCTTTGCTCCTGTGTGCTCGTGCACTCTCGCCTTTTCCACTTATTTTTATTTTTGATTTCTTTTTGATTTATTTTGTCAATTTTTAAAAAAATACGCATCGTGCTGTGCTGTTTGTGTTTGCTTGAGTGCATTCGCGCGCCTGTCGCTTTCCTCCACTTTACAAATTTTTTGTTATTATTTATCTATTCCTGAGAGTTTATCTTATTTTTTATTTGTTTATTTAAATGAAGTCGACCAGTTGCCTGCCCTTCCTTCCATTATCCGTCACCGAGAGAAACTGAACAAAGTTCTGAGGTCGACCTTGTAAAGATAAGGATTCAGGTCTGTCTGCTGTTTACCTTTGCTCCTGCGCGCACTGCCCTTCTCTCCACAGTTATGTGTTTGTTTGTTTGTCTATCTAATCTTTTGGGTTTTTATTTCTAATGAGGTCGACCAGTTGTCTATTTATTATTTTTTTTTACTACGCATCAAGCTGCGCTGCTTGTCTTTGCTCCTGTGTGCTCGCGCACTCTCGCCTTTTCCACTTATTTTTATTTTTGATTTATTTTGTCAATTTTAAAAAAAAATACGCATCGTGCTGTGCTGTTTGTGTTTGCTTGAGTGCATTCGCGCGCTCTCCGCTTTCTCCACTTTACAATTTTTTTTGTTATTATTCATCTATTCCTGAGAGTTTATCTTATTTTTTATTTGTTTATTTAAATGAAGTCGACCAGTTGCCTGCCCTTCCTTCCATTATCCGTCACCGAGACAAACTGAACAAAGTTCTGAGGTCGACCTTGTAAAGATAAGGATTCAGGTCTGTCTGCTGTTTACATTTGCTCCTGCGCGCACTGCCCTTCTCTCCACATTTATGTGTTTGTTTCTTTGTCTATCTAATCTTTTGGGTTTTTATTACTATTGAGGTCGACCAGTTGTCTATTTATTATTTTTTTACTACGCATCAAGCTGCGCTGCTTGTCTTTGCTCCTGTGTGCTCGCGCACACTCGCCTTTTCCACTTATTTTTATTTTTTATTGATTTTCTCAATTTTTAAAAAAAATACGCATCGTGCTGTGCTGTTTGTGTTTGCTTGAGTGCATTCGCGCGCTCTTGCTTTCTCCACTTTACAATTTTTTTGTTGTTATTTATCTATTCCTGAGAGTTTATCTTATTTTTTATTTGTTTATTTAAATGAAGTCGACCAGTTGCCTGCCCTTCCTTCCATTATCCGTCACCGAGACAAACTGAACAAAGTTCTGAGGTCGACCTTGTAAAATAAGGATTCAGGTCTGTCTGCTGTTTACCTTTGCTCCTGCGCTCACTGCCCTTCTCTCCACAATTATGTGTTTGTTTGTTTGTCTATCTAATCTTTTGGGTTTTTATTTCTAATGAGGTCGACCAGTTGTCTATTTATTATTTTTTTACTACGCATCAAGCTGCGCTGCTTGTCTTTGCTCCTGTGTGCTCGCGCACTCTCGCGTTTTCCACTTATTTTTATTTTTGATTTATTTTTTATTTATTTTGTCAATTTAAAAAAAATACGCATCGTGCTGTGCTGTTTGTGTTTGCTTGAGTGCATTCGGGCGCCTCTCGCTTTCTCCACTTTACAATTTTTGTTATTATTTATCTATTCCTGAGAGTTTATCTTATTTTTATTTGTTTATTTAAATGAAGTCGACCAGTTGCCTGCCCTTCCTTCCATTATCCGTCACTGAGACAAACTGTACAACGTTCTGAGATCGACCTTTTAAAGATAAGGATTAAGGTCTGTCTGCTGTTTAGCTTTGCTCCTGCGCGCACTGCCCTTCTCTCCACATTTATGTGTTTGTTGTTTGTCTATCTCATCTTTTGGGTTTTTATTTCTAATGAGGTCGACCAGTTGTCTATTTATTATTTTTTTTACTATGCATCAAGCTGCGCTGCTTGTCTTTGCTCCTGTGTGCTCGCGCACTCTCGCCTTTTCCACTTATTTTTATTTTTGATTTATTTTTGATTTTATTTTGTCAATTTTAAAAAAAATACGCATCGTGCTGTGCTGTTTGTGTTTGCCTGAGTGCATTCGCGCGCTCTCCGCTTTCTCCACATTACAATGTTTTTGTTATTATTTATCTATTCCTGAGAGTTTATCTTATTTTTATTTGTTCATTTAAATGAAGTCGACCAGTTGCCTACCCTTCCTTCCATTATCCGTCACCGAGACAAACTGAACAAAGTTCTGAGGTCGACCTTGTAAAGATAAGGATTCAGGTCTGTCTGCTGTTTACCTTTGCTCCTGCGCGCACTGCCCTTCTCTCCACATTTATGTGTTTGTTTGTTTGTCTATCTAATCTTTTGGGTTTTTATTTCTAATGAGGTCGACCAGTTGTCTATTTATTATTTTTTTTACTACGCATCAAGCTGCGCTGCTTGTCTTTGCTCCTGTGTGCTCGCGCACTCTCGCCTTTTCCACTTATTTTTATTTTTGATTTCTTTTTGATTTATTTTGTCAATTTTTAAAAAAATACGCATCGTGCTGTGCTGTTTGTGTTTGCTTGAGTGCATTCGCGCGCTCTCGCTTTCTCCACTTTACAATTTTTTTGTTATTATTTATCTATTCCTGAGAGTTTATCTTATTTTTTATTTGTTTATTTAAATGAAGTCGACCAGTTGCCTGCCCTTCCTTCCATTATCCGTCACCGAGAGAAACTGAACAAAGTTCTGAGGTCGACCTTGTAAAGATAAGGATTCAGGTCTGTCTGCTGTTTACCTTTGCTCCTGCGCGCACTGCCCTTCTCTCCACATTTATGTGTTTGTTTGTTTGTCTATCTAATCTTTTGGGTTTTTATTTCTAATGAGGTCGACCAGTTGTCTATTTATTATTTTTTTTTTACTACGCATCAAGCTGCGCTGCTTGTCTTTGCTCCTGTGTGCTCGCGCACTCTCGCCTTTTCCACTTATTTTTATTTTTGATTTATTTTGTCAATTTAAAAAAAAATACGCATCGTGCTGTGCTGTTTGTGTTTGCTTGAGTGCATTCGCGCGCTCCTCGCTTTCTCCACTTTACAATTTTTTTGTTATTATTCATCTATTCCTGAGAGTTTATCTTATTTTTTATTTGTTTATTTAAATGAAGTCGACCAGTGCCTGCCCTTCCTTCCATTATCCGTCACCGAGACAAACTGAACAAAGTTCTGAGGTCGACCTTGTAAAGATAAGGATTCAGGTCTGTCTGCTGTTTACATTTGCTCCTGCGCGCACTGCCCTTCTCTCCACATTTATGTGTTTGTTTCTTTGTCTATCTAATCTTTTGGGTTTTTATTACTATTGAGGTCGACCAGTTGTCTATTTATTATTTTTTTTACTACGCATCAAGCTGCGCTGCTTGTCTTTGCTCCTGTGTGCTCGCGCACACTCGCCTTTTCCACTTATTTTTATTTTTTATTGATTTTCTCAATTTTAAAAAAAAATACGCATCGTGCTGTGCTGTTTGTGTTTGCTTGAGTGCATTCGCACGCTCTTGCTTTCTCCACTTTACAATTTTTTTGTTATTATTTATCTATTCCTGAGAGTTTATCTTATTTTTTATTTGTTTATTTAAATGAAGTCGACAGTTGCCTGCCCTTCCTTCCATTATCCGTCACCGAGACAAACTGAACAAAGTTCTGAGGTCGACCTTGTAAAGATAAGGATTCAGGTCTGTCTGCTGTTTACCTTTGCTCCTGCGCCCACTGCCCTTCTCTCCACATTTATGTGTTTGTTTGTTTGTCTATCTAATCTTTTGGGTTTTTATTTCTAATGAGGTCGACCAGTTGTCTATTTATTATTTTTTTTACTACGCATCAAGCTGCACTGCTTTTCTTTGCTCCTGTGTGCTAAAGCACTCTCGCCTTTTCCACTTATTTTTGTTTTTGATTTATTTTTGATTTATTTTGTCAATTTAAAAAAAAACGCATCGTGCTGTGCTGTTTGTGTTTGCTTGAGTGCATTCGCGCGCTCTCGCTTTCTCCACTTTACAATATTTTTGTTATTATTTATCTATTCCTGAGAGTTTATCTTATTTTTTATTTGTTTATTTAAATGAAGTCGACCAGTTGCCGTCCCTTCCTTCCATAATCCGTCACCGAGGAAACTGAACAAAGTTCTGAGGTCGACCTTGTAAAGATAAGGATTCAGGTCTTTCTGCAGTTTACATTTGCTCCTGCGCGCACTGCCCTTCTCTCCACATTTATGTGTTTGTTTGTTTGTCTATCTAATCTTTTGGGTTTTTATTTCTAATGAGGTCGACCAGTTGTCTATTTATTATTTTTTTTACTACGCATCAAGCTGCGCTGCTTGTCTTTGCTCCTGTGTGCTCGCGCTCTCTCGCCTTTTCCACTTATTTTCATTTTTGTTTTATTTTTGATTTATTTGTCAATTTTAAAAAAAAATACGCCTCGTGCTGTGCTGTTTGTGTTTGCCTGAGTGCATTCGCGCGCTCTCGCTTTCTCCACTTTACAATGTTTTTGTTATTATTTATCTATTCCTGAGAGTTTATCTTAATTTTTATTTCTTTATTTAAATGAAGTCGACCAGTTGCCTACCCTTCCTTCCATTATCCGTCACCGAGACAAACTGAACAAAGTTCTGAGGTCGACCTTGTAAAGATAAGGATTCAGGTCTGTCTGCTGTTTACCTTTGCTCCTGCGCGCACTGCCCTTCTCTCCACATTTATGTGTTTGTTTCTTTGTCTATCTAATCTTTTGGGTTTTTATTTCTAATGAGGTCGACCAGTTGTCTATTTCTTATTTTTTTTACTACGCATCAAGCTGCGCTGCTTGTCTTTGCTCCTGTGTGCTCGTGCACTCTCGCCTTTTCCACTTATTTTTATTTTTGATTTCTTTTTGATTAATTTTGTCAATTTTTAAAAAAATACGCATCGTGCTGTGCTGTTTGTGTTTGCTTGAGTGCATTCGCGCGCTCTCGCTTTCTCCACTTTACAAATTTTTTGTTATTATTTATCTATTCCTGAGAGTTTATCTTATTTTTTATTTGTTTATTTAAATGAAGTCGACCAGTTGCCTGCCCTTCCTTCCATTATCCGTCACCGAGAGAAACTGAACAAAGTTCTGAGGTCGACCTTGTAAAGATAAGGATTCAGGTCTGTCTGCTGTTTACCTTTGCTCCTGCGCGCACTGCCCTTCTCTCCACATTTATGTGTTTGTTTGTTTGTCTATCTAATCTTTTGGGTTTTTATTTCTAATGAGGTCGACCAGTTGTCTATTTATTATTTTTTTTTACTACGCATCAAGCTGCGCTGCTTGTCTTTGCTCCTGTGTGCTCGCGCACTCTCGCCTTTTCCACTTATTTTTATTTTTGATTTATTTTGTCAATTTTAAAAAAAATACGCATCGTGCTGTGCTGTTTGTGTTTGCTTGAGTGCATTCGCGCGCTCTCGCTTTCTCCACTTTACAATTTTTTTGTTATTATTCATCTATTCCTGAGAGTTTATCTTATTTTTTATTTGTTTATTTAAATGAAGTCGACCAGTTGCCTGCCCTTCCTTCCATTATCCGTCACCGAGACAAACTGAACAAAGTTCTGAGGTCGACCTTGTAAAGATAAGGATTCAGGTCTGTCTGCTGTTTACATTTGCTCCTGCGCGCACTGCCCTTCTCTCCACATTTATGTGTTTGTTTCTTTGTCTATCTAATCTTTTGGGTTTTTATTACTATTGAGGTCGACCAGTTGTCTATTTATTATTTTTTTTACTACGCATCAAGCTGCGCTGCTTGTCTTTGCTCCTGTGTGCTCGCGCACACTCGCCTTTTCCACTTATTTTTATTTTTTATTGATTTTCTCAATTTTTAAAAAAAATACGCATCGTGCTGTGCTGTTTGTGTTTGCTTGAGTGCATTCGCGCGCTCTTGCTTTCTCCACTTTACAATTTTTTTGTTGTTATTTATCTATTCCTGAGAGTTTATCTTATTTTTTATTTGTTTATTTAAATGAAGTCGACCAGTTGCCTGCCCTTCCTTCCATTATCCGTCACCGAGACAAACTGAACAAAGTTCTGAGGTCGACCTTGTAAAATAAGGATTCAGGTCTGTCTGCTGTTTACCTTTGCTCCTGCGCGCACTGCCCTTCTCTCCACAATTATGTGTTTGTTTGTTTGTCTATCTAATCTTTTGGGTTTTTATTTCTAATGAGGTCGACCAGTTGTCTATTTATTATTTTTTTTACTACGCATCAAGCTGCGCTGCTTGTCTTTGCTCCTGTGTGCTCGCGCACTCTCGCGTTTTCCACTTATTTTTATTTTTGATTTATTTTTTATTTATTTTGTCAATTTAAAAAAAATACGCATCGTGCTGTGCTGTTTGTGTTTGCTTGAGTGCATTCGCGCGCTCTCGCTTTCTCCACTTTACAATTTTTGTTATTATTTATCTATTCCTGAGAGTTGATCTTATTTTTTATTTGTTTATTTAAATGAAGTCGACCAGTTGCCTGCACTTCCTTCCATTATCCGTCACTGAGACAAACTGTACAAAGTTCTGAGATCGACCTTTTAAAGATAAGGATTAAGGTCTCTCTGCTGTTTACCTTTGCTCCTGCGCGCACTGCCCTTCTCTCCACATTTATGTGTTTGTTGTTTGTCTATCTAATCTTTTGGGTTTTTATTTCTAATGAGGTCGACCAGTTGTCTATTTATTATTTTTTTTACTATGCATCAAGCTGAGCTGCTTGTCTGTGCTCCTGTGTGCTCGCGCACTCGCGCCTTTTCCACTTATTTTTATTTTTGATTTATTTTTGATTTATTTTGTCAATTTTAAAAAAAATACGCATCGTGCTGTGCTGTTTGTGTTTGCCTGAGTGCATTCGCGCGCTCTCGCTTTCTCCACATTACAATGTTTTTGTTATTATTTATCTATTCCTGAGAGTTTATCTTATTTTTTATTTGTTCATTTAAATGAAGTCGACCAGTTGCCTACCCTTCCTTCCATTATCCGTCACCGAGACAAACTGAACAAAGTTCTGAGGTCGACCTTGTAAAGATAAGGATTCAGGTCTGTCTGCTGTTTACCTTTGCTCCTGCGCGCACTGCCCTTCTCTCCACATTTATGTGTTTGTTTGTTTGTCTATCTAATCTTTTGGGTTTTTATTTCTAATGAGGTCGACCAGTTGTCTATTTATTATTTTTTTCACTACGCATCAAGCTGCGCTGCTTGTCTTTGCTCCTTTGTGCTGGCGCACTCTTGCCTTTTCCACTTATTTTTATTTTTGATTTCTTTTTGATTTATTTTGTCAATTTTTAAAAAAATACGCATCGTGCTGTGCTGTTTGTGTTTGCTTGAGTGCATTCGCGCGCTCTCGCTTTCTCCACTTTACAATTTTTTTGTTATTATTTATCTATTCCTGAGAGTTTATCTTATTTTTTATTTGTTTATTTAAATGAAGTCGACCAGTTGCCTGCCCTTCCTTCCATTATCCGTCACCGAGAGAAACTGAACAAAATTCTGAGGTCGACCTTGTAAAGATAAGGATTCAGGTCTGTCTGCTGTTTACCTTTGCTCTTGCGCGCACTGCCCTTCTCTCCACATTTATGTGTTTGTTTGTTTGTCTATCTAATCTTTTGGGTTTTTATTTCTAATGAGGTCGACCAGTTGTCTATTTATTATTTTTTTTTACTACGCATCAAGCTGCGCTGCTTGTGTTTGCTCCTGTGTGCTCGCGCACTCTCGCCTTTTCCACTTATTTTTATTTTTGATTTATTTTGTCAATTTTAAAAAAAAATACGCATCGTGCTGTGCTGTTTGTGTTTGCTTGAGTGCATTCGCGCGCTCTCGCTTTCTCCACTTTACAATTTTTTTGTTATTATTTATCTATTCCTGAGAGTTTATCTTATTTTTTATTTGTTTATTTAAATGAAGTCGACCAGTTGCCTGCCCTTCCTTCCATTATCCGTCACCGAGTCAAAATGAACAAAGTTCTGAGGTCGACCTTGGAAACATAAGGATTCAGGTCTGTCTGCTGTTTACCTTTGCTCCTGCGCGCACTGCCCTTCTCTCCACATTTATGTGTTTGTTTGTTTGTCTATCTAATCTTTTGGGTTTTTATTTCTAATGAGGTCGACCAGTTGTCTATTTATTATTTTTTTTACTACGCATCAAGCTGCGCTGCTTGTCTTTGCTCCTGTGTGCTCGCGCACTCTCGCCTTTTCCACTTATTTTTATTTTTGATTTATTTTTGATTTATTTTGTCAATTTAAAAAAAAATACGCATCGTGCTGTGCTCTTTGTGTTTGCTTGAGTGCATTCGCGCGCTCTCGCTTTCTCCACTTTACAATTTTTGTTATTATTTATCTATTCCTGAGAGTTTATCTTATTTTTTATTTGTTTATTTAAATGAAGTCGACCAGTTGCCTGCCCTTCCTTCCATTATCCGTCACTGAGACAAACTGTACAAAGTTCTGAGATCGACCTTTTAAAGATAAGGATTAAGGTCTGTCTGCTGTTTACCTTTGCTCCTGCGCGCACTGCCCTTCTCTCCACATTTATGTGTTTGTTGTTTGTCTATCTAATCTTTTGGGTTTTTATTTCTAATGAGGTCGACCAGTTGTCTATTTATTATTTTTTTTTACTACGCATCAAGCTGCGCTGCTTGTCTTTGCTCCTGTGTGCTCGCGCACTCTCGCCTTTTCCACTTATTTTTATTTTTGATTTCTTTTTGATTTATTTTGTCAATTTTTAAAAAAATACGCATCGTGCTGTGCTGTTTGTGTTTGCATGAGTGCATTCGCGCGCTCTCGCTTTCTCCACTTTACAAATTTTTTGTTATTATTTATCTATTCCTGAGAGTTTATCTTATTTTTTATTTGTTTATTTAAATGAAGTCGACCAGTTGCTTGCCCTTCCTTCCATTATCCGTCACCGAGAGAAACTGAACAAAGTTCTCAGGTCGACCTTGTAAAGATAAGGATTCAGGTCTGTCTGCTGTTTACCTTTGCTCCTGCGCGCACTGCCCTTCTCTCCACATTTATGTGTTTGTTTGTTTGTCTATCTAATCTTTTGGGTATTTATTTCTAATGAGGTCGACCAGTTGTCTATTTATTATTTTTTTTACTACGCATCAAGCTGCGCTGCTTGTCTTTGCTCCTGTGTGCTCGTGCACTCTCGCCTTTTCCACTTATTGTTATTTTTGATTTATTTTTGATTTATTTTGTCAATATAAAAAAAATACGCATCGTGCTGTGCTGTTTGTGTTTGCTTGAGTGCATTCGCGCGCTGTCGCTTTCTGCACTTTACAATTTTTTTGTTATTATTTATCTATTCCTGAGAGTTTATCTTATTTTTTATTTGTTTATTTAAATGAGGTCGACCAGTTGCCTGCCCTTCCTTCCATTATCCGTCACCGAGACAAACTGAACAAAGTTCTGAGGTCGACCTTGTAAAGATAAGGATTCAGGTCTGACTGCTGTTTACCTTTGCTCCTGCGCGCACTGCCCTTCTCTCCACATTTATGTGTTTGTTTGTTTGTCTATCTAATCTTTTGGGTTTTTATTTCTAATGAGGTCGACCAGTTGTCTATTTATTATTTTTTTTACTACGCATCAAGCTGCGCTGCTTGTCTTTGCTCCTGTGTGCTCGCGCACTCTCGCCTTTTCCACTTATTTTTATTTTTGATTTATTTTGTCAATTTAAAAAAAAATTCGCATCGTGCTGTGCTGTTTGTGTTTGCTTGAGTGCATTTGCGCGCTCTCGCTTTCTCCACTTTACAATTTTTTGTTATTATTTATCTATTCCTGAGAGTTTATCTTATTTTTTATTTGTTTATTTAAATGAAATCGACAAGTTGCCTGCCCTTCCTTCCATTATCCGTCACCGAGACAAACTGAACAAAGCTCTGAGGTCGACCTTGTAAAGATAAGGATTCAGGTCTGTCTGCTGTTTACCTTTGCTCCTGCGCGCACTGCCCTTCTCTCCACATTTATGTGTTTGTTTGTTTGTCTATCTAATCTTTTGGGTTTTTATTTCTAATGAGGTCGACCAGTTGTCTATTTATTATTTTTTTTACTACGCATCAAGCTGCGCTGCTTGTCTTTGCTCCTGTGTGCTCGCGCACTCTCGCGTTTTCCACTTATTTTTATTTTTGATTTATTTTTTATTTATTTTGTCAATTTAAAAAAAAATACGCATCGTGCTGTGCTGTTTGTGTTTGCTTGAGTGCATTCGCGCGCTCTCGCTTTCTCCACTTTACAATTTTTGTTATTATTTATCTATTCCTGAGAGTTTATCTTATTTTTTATTTGTTTATTTAAATGAAGTCGACCAGTTGCCTGCCCTTCCTTCCATTATCCGTCACTGAGACAAACTGTACAAAGTTCTGAGATCGACCTTTTAAAGATAAGGATTAAGGTCTGTCTGCTGTTTACCTTTGCTCCTGCGCGCACTGCCCTTCTCTCCACATTTATGTGTTTGTTGTTTGTCTATCTAATCTTTTGGGTTTTTATTTCTAATGAGGTCGACCAGTTGTCTATTTATTATTTTTTTTACTACGCATCAAGCTGCGCTGCTTGTCTTTGCTCCTGTGTGCTCGCGCACTCTCGCCTTTTCCACTTATTTTTATTTTTGATTTCTTTTTGATTTATTTTGTCAATTTTTAAAAAAATACGCATCGTGCTGTGCTGTTTGTGTTTGCTTGAGTGCATTCGCGCGCTCTCGCTTTCTCCACTTTACAAATTTTTTGTTATTATTTATCTATTCCTGAGAGTTTATCTTATTTTTTATTTGTTTATTTAAATGAAGTCGACCAGTTGCCTGCCCTTCCTTCCATTATCCGTCACCGAGAGAAACTGAACAAAGTTCTCAGGTCGACCTTGTAAAGATAAGGATTCAGGTCTGTCTGCTGTTTACCTTTGCTCCTGCGCGCACTGCCCTTCTCTCCACATTTATGTGTTTGTTTGTTTGTCTATCTAATCTTTTGGGTATTTATTTCTAATGAGGTCGACCAGTTGTCTATTTATTATTTTTTTTACTACGCATCAAGCTGCGCTGCTTGTCTTTGCTCCTGTGTGCTCGTGCACTCTCGCCTTTTCCACTTATTGTTATTTTTGATTTATTTTTGATTTATTTTGTCAATATAAAAAAAATACGCATCGTGCTGTGCTGTTTGTGTTTGCTTGAGTGCATTCGCGCGCTGTCGCTTTCTGCACTTTACAATTTTTTTGTTATTATTTATCTATTCCTGAGAGTTTATCTTATTTTTTATTTGTTTATTTAAATGAAGTCGACCAGTTGCCTGCCCTTCCTTCCATTATCCGTCACCGAGACAAACTGAACAAAGTTCTGAGGTCGACCTTGTAAAGATAAGGATTCAGGTCTGACTGCTGTTTACCTTTGCTCCTGCGCGCACTGCCCTTCTCTCCACATTTATGTGTTTGTTTGTTTGTCTATCTAATCTTTTGGGTTTTTATTTCTAATGAGGTCGACCAGTTGTCTATTTATTATTTTTTTTACTACGCATCAAGCTGCGCTGCTTGTCTTTGCTCCTGTGTGCTCGCGCACTCTCGCCTTTTCCACTTATTTTTATTTTTGATTTATTTTGTCAATTTAAAAAAAAATTCGCATCGTGCTGTGCTGTTTGTGTTTGCTTGAATGCATTTGCGCGCTCTCGCTTTCTCCACTTTACAATTTTTTGTTATTATTTATCTATTCCTGAGAGTTTATCTTATTTTTATTTGTTTATTTAAATGAAATCGACAAGTTGCCTGCCCTTCCTTCCATTATCCGTCACCGAGACAAACTGAACAAAGCTCTGAGGTCGACCTTGTAAAGATAAGGATTCAGGTCTGTCTGCTGTTTACCTTTGCTCCTGCGCGCACTGCCCTTCTCTCCACATTTATGTGTTTGTTTGTTTGTCTATCTAATCTTTTGGGTTTTTATTTCTAATGAGGTCGACCAGTTGTCTATTTATTATTTTTTTTACTACGCATCAAGCTGCGCTGCTTGTCTTTGCTCCTGTGTGCTCGCGCACTCTCGCCTTTTCCACTAATTTTTATTTTTGATTTATTTTTGATTTATTTTGTCAATTTAAAAAAAAATACGCATCGTGCTGTGCTGTTTGTGTTTGCTTGAGTGCATTCGCGCGCTCTCGCTTTCTCCACTTTACAATTTTTTTGTTATTATTTATCTATTCCTGAGAATTTATGTTATTTTTTATTTGTTTATTTAAAGAAGTCGACCAGTTGCCTGCCCTTCCTTCCATTATCCGTCACCGAGACAAACTGAACAAAGTTCTGAGGTCGACCTTGTAAAGATAAGGATTCAGGTCTGTCTGATGTTTACCTTTGCTCCTGCGCGCACTGCCCTTCTCTCCACATTTATTTGTTTGTTTGTTTGTCTATCTAATCTTTTGGGTTTTTATTTCTAATGAGGTCGACCAGTTGTCTATTTATTATTTTTTTTACTACGCATCAAGCTGCGCTGCTTGTCTTTGCTCCTGTGTGCTCGCGCACTCTCGCCTTTTCCACTAATTTTTATTTTTGATTTATTTTGTCAATTTAAAAAAAAATACGCATCGTGCTGTGCTGTTTGTGTTTGCTTGAGTGCATTCGCGCGCTCTCGCTTTCTCCACTTTACAATTTTTTTGTTATTATTTATCTATTCCTGAGAATTTATGTTATTTTTTATTTGTTTATTTAAAGAAGTCGACCAGTTGCCTGCCCTTCCTTACATTATCCGTCACCGAGACAAACTGAACAAAGTTCTGAGGTCGACCTTGTAAAGATAAGGATTCAGGTCTGTCTGATGTTTACCTTTGCTCCTGCGCGCACTGCCCTTCTCTCCACATTTATGTGTTTGTTTGTTTGTCTATCTAATCTTTTGGGGTTTTATTTCTAATGAGGTCGACCAGTTTTCTATTTATTATTTTTTTTACTACGCATCAAGCTGCGCTGCTTGTCTTTGCTCCTGTGTGCTCGCGCACTCTCGCCTTTCCACTTATTTTTATTTTAGATTTATTTTCGATTTATTTTGTCAATTTTAAAAAAAAATAGGTATCGTTCTGTGCTGTTTGTGTTTGCTTGAGTGCAATCGCGCGCTCTCGCTTTCTCCACTTTACAATTTTTTTGTTATTATTTATCTATTCCTGAGAGTTTATGTTATTTTTTATTTGTTTATTTAAATGAAGTCGACCAGTTGCCTACCCTTCCTTCCAATATCCGTCACCGAGACAAACTGAACAAAGTTCTGAGGTCGACCTTGTAAAGATAAGGATTCAGGTCTGTCTGCTGTTTACCTTTGCTCCTGCGCGCACTGCCCTTCTCTCCACATTTATGTGTTTGTTTGTTTGTCTATCTAATCTTTTGGGTTTTTATTTCTAATGAGGTCGACCAGTTGTCTATTTATTCTTTTTTTTACTACGCATCAAGCTGCGCTGCTTGTCTTTGCTCCTGTGTGCTCGCGCACTCTCGCCTTTTCCACTTATTTTTATTTTTGATTTATTTTGTCAATTTTTAAAAAAAATACGCATCGTGCTGTGCTGTTTGTGTTTGCTTGAGTGCATTCGCGCGCTCTCGCTTTCTCCACTTTACAATTTTTTGTTATTATTTATCTATTCCTGAGAGTTTATCTTATTTTTTATTTGTTTATTTAAATGAAGTCGACCAGTTGCCTGTCCTTCCTTCCATTATCCGTCACCGAGACAAACTGAACAAAGTTCTGAGGTCGACCTTGTAAAGATAAGGATTCAGGTCTGTCTGCTGTTTACCTTTGCTCCTGCGCGCACTGCCCTTCTCTCCACTTTTATGTGTTTGTTTGTTTGTCTATCTAATCTTTTGGGTTTTTATTTCTAATGAGGTCGACCAGTTGTCTATTTATTATTTTTTTTTACTACGCATCAAGCTGCGCTGCTTGTCTTTGCTCCTGTGTGCTCGCGCACTCTCGCCTTTTCCACTTATTTTTATTTTTGATTTATTTTGTCAATTTTAAAAAAAAATACTCATCGTGCTGTGCTGTTTGTGTTTGCTTGAGTGCATTCGCGCGCTCTCGCTTTCTCCACTTTACAATTTTTTTGTTATTATTTATCTATTCCTGAGAGTTTATCTTATTTTTTATTTGTTTATTTAAATGAAGTCGACCAGTTGCCTGCCCTTCCTTCCATTATCCGTCACCGAGACAAAATGAACAAAGTTCTGAGGTCGACCTTGTAAAGATAAGGATTCAGGTCTGTCTGCTGTTTACCTTTGCTCCTGCGCGCACTGCCCTTCTCTCCACATTTATGTGTTTGTTTGTTTGTCTATCCAATCTTTTGGGTTTTTATTTCTAATGAGGTCGACCAGTTGTCTATTTATTATTTTTTTTACTACGCATCAAGCTGCGCTGTTTGTCTTTGCTCCTGTGTGCTCGTGCACTCTCGCCTTTTCCACTTATTTTTATTTTTCATTTCTTTTTGATTTATTTTGTCAATTTTTAACAAAATACGCATCGTGCTGTGCTGTTTGTGTATGCTTGAGTGCATTCGCGCGCTCTCGCTTTCTCCACTTTACAATTTTTTTGTTATTATTTATCTATTCCTGAGAGTTTATCTTATTTTTTATTTGTTTATTTAAATGAAGTCGACCACTTGCCTGCCCTTCCTTCCATTATCCGTCACCGAGGGAAACTGAACAAAGTTCTGAGGTCGACCTTGTAAAGATAAGGATTCATGTCTGTCTGCTGTTTACCTTTGCTCCTGCGCGCACTGCCCTTCTCTCCACATTTATGTGTTTGTTTGTTTGTCTATCTAATCTTTTGGGTTTTTATTTCTAATGAGGTCGACCAGTTGTCTATTTATTATTTTTTTTACTACGCATCAAGCTGCGCTGCTTGTCTTTGCTCCTGTGTGCTCGCGCACTCTCGCCTTTTCCACTTATTTTTATTTTTGATTTATTTTGTCAATTTTTAAAAAAAATACGCATCGTGCTGTGCTGTTTGTGTTTGCTTGAGTGCATTCGCGCGCTCTCGCTTTCTCCACTTTACAATTTTTTGTTATTATTTATCTATTCCTGAGAGTTTATCTTATTTTTTATTTGTTTATTTAAATGAAGTCGACCAGTTGCCTGTCCTTCCTTCCATTATCCGTCACCGAGACAAACTGAACAAAGTTCTGAGGTCGACCTTGTAAAGATAAGGATTCAGGTCTGTCTGCTGTTTACCTTTGCTCCTGCGCGCACTGCCCTTCTCTCCACATTTATGTGTTTGTTTGTTTGTCTATCTAATCTTTTGGGTTTTTATTTCTAATGAGGTCGACCAGTTGTCTATTTATTATTTTTTTTTACTACGCATCAAGCTGCGCTGCTTGTCTTTGCTCCTGTGTGCTCGCGCACTCTCGCCTTTTCCACTTATTTTTATTTTTGATTTATTTTGTCAATTTTAAAAAAAAATACTCATCGTGCTGTGCTGTTTGTGTTTGCTTGAGTGCATTCGCGCGCTCTCGCTTTCTCCACTTTACAATTTTTTTGTTATTATTTATCTATTCCTGAGAGTTTATCTTATTTTTTATTTGTTTATTTAAATGAAGTCGACCAGTTGCCTGCCCTTCCTTCCATTATCCGTCACCGAGACAAAATGAACAAAGTTCTGAGGTCGACCTTGTAAAGATAAGGATTCAGGTCTGTCTGCTGTTTAGCTTTGCTCCTGCGCGCACTGCCCTTCTCTCCACATTTATGTGTTTGTTTGTTTGTCTATCTAATCTTTTGGGTTTTTATTTCTAATGAGGTCGACCAGTTGTCTATTTATTATTTTTTTTACTACGCATCAAGCTGCGCTGCTTGTCTTTGCTCCTGTGTGCTGGCGCACTCTCGCCTTTTCTACTAATTTTTATTTTTGATTTATTTTTATTTATTTTGTCAATTTTAAAAAAAATACGCATCGTGCTGTGCTGTTTGTGTTTGCTTGAGTGCATTCGCGCGCTGTCGCTTTCTGCACTTTACAATTTTTTTGTTATTATTTATCTATTCCTGAGAGTTTATCTTATTTTTTATTTGTTTATTTAAATGAAGTCGACCAGTTGCCTGCCCTTCCTTCCATTATCCGTCACCGAGACAAACTGAACAAAGTTCTGAGGTCGACCTTGTAAAGATAAGGATTCAGGTCTGACTGCTGTTTACCTTTGCTCCTGCGCGCACTGCCCTTCTCTCCACATTTATGTGTTTGTTTGTTTGTCTATCTAATCTTTTGGGTTTTTATTTCTAATGAGGTCGACCAGTTGTCTATTTATTATTTTTTTTACTACGCATCAAGCTGCGCTGCTTGTCTTTGCTCCTGTGTGCTCGCGCACTCTCGCCTTTTCCACTTATTTTTATTTTTGATTTATTTTGTCAATTTAAAAAAAAAATTCGCATCGTGCTGTGCTGTTTGTGTTTGCTTGAGTGCATTTGCGCGCTCTCGCTTTCTCCACTTTACAATTTTTTGTTATTATTTATCTATTCCTGAGAGTTTATCTTATTTTTTATTTGTTTATTTAAATGAAATCGACAAGTTCCCTGCCCTTCCTTCCATTATCCGTCACCGAGACAAACTGAACAAAGCTCTGAGGTCGACCTTGTAAAGATAAGGATTCAGGTCTGTCTGCTGTTTACCTTTGCTCCTGCGCGCACTGCCCTTCTCTCCACATTTATGTGTTTTTTGTTTGTCTATCTAATCTTTTGGGTTTTTATTTCTAATGAGGTCGACCAGTTGTCTATTTATTATTTTTTTTACTACGCATCAAGCTGCTCTGCTTATCTTTGCTCCTGTGTGCTCGCGCACTCTCGCCTTTTCCACTAATTTTTATTTTTGATTTATTTTTTATTTATTTTGTCAATTTTAAAAAAAAATGCGCATCGTGCTGTGCTGTTTGTGTTTGCTTGAGTGCATTCGCGCGCTCTCGCTTTCTCCACTTTATAATTTTTTTGTTATTATTTATCTATTCCTGAGAATTTATGTTATTTTTTATTTGTTTATTTAAAGAAGTCGACCAGTTGCCTGCCCTTCCTTCCATTATCCGTCACCGAGACAAACTGAACAAAGTTCTGAGGTCGACCTTGTAAAGATAAGGATTCAGGTCTGTCTGATGTTTACCTTTGCTCCTGCGCGCACTGCCCTTCTCTCCACATTTATGTGTTTGTTTGTTTGTCTATCTAATCTTTTGGGTTTTTATTTCTAATGAGGTCGACCAGTTGTCTATTTATTATTTTTTTTACTACGCATCAAGCTGCGCTGCTTGTCTTTGCTCCTGTGTGCTCGCGCACTCTCGCCTTTTCCACTTATTTTTATTTTTGATTTATTTTGTCAATTAAAAAAAAATACGCATCGTGCTGTGCTGTTTGTGTTTGCTTGAGTGCATTCGCGCGCTCTCGCTTTCTCCACTTTACAATTTTTTTGTTTTTATTTATCTATTCCTGAGAGTTTATCTTATTTTTTATTTGTTTATTTAAATGAAGTCGACCAGTTGCCTGCGCTTCCTTCCATTATCCGTCACCGAGACAAACTGAACAAAGTTCTGAGGTCGACCTTGTAAAGATAAGGATTCAGGTCTGTCTGCTGTTTACCTTTGCTCCTGCGCGCACTGCCCTTCTCTCCACATTTATGTGTTTGTTTGTTTGTCTATCTAATCTTTTGGGTTTTTATTTCTAATGAGGTCGACCAGTGGTCTATTTATTATTTTTTTTACTACGCATCAAGCTGCGCTGCTTGTCTTTGCTCCTGTGTGCTCGCGCACTCTCGCCTTTTACACTTATTTTTATTTTTGATTTATTTTTGATTTATTTTGTCAATTTAAAAAAATACGCATCGTGCTGTGCTGTTTGTGTTTGCTTGAGTGCATTCGCGCGCTCTCGCTTTCTCCACTTTACAATTTTTTTGTTATTATTTATCTATTCCTGAGAGTTTATCTTATTTTTTATTTGTTTATTTAAATGAAGTCGACCAGTTGCCTGCCCTTCCTTCCATTATCCGTCACCGAGACAAACTGAACAAAGTTCTGAGGTCGACCTTGTAAAGATAAGGATTCAGGTCTGTCTGCTGTTTACCTTTGCTCCTGTGCGCACTGCCCTTCTCTCCACATTTATGTGCTTGTTTGTTTGTGTATCTAATCTTTTGGGTTTTTATTTCTAATGAGGTCGACCAGTTGTCTATTTATTATTTTTTTTACTACGCATCAAGCTGCGCTGCTTGTCTTTGCTCCTGTGTGCTCGCTCACTGTCGCATTTTCCACTTATTTTTATTTTTGATTTATTTTTGATTTATTTTGTCAATTTTTAAAAAAAATACGCATCGTGCTGTGCTGTTTGTGTTTACTTGAGTGCATTCGCGCCATCTCGCTTTCTCCACTTTACAATTTTTTTGTTATTATTTATCTATTCCTGAGAGTTTATCTTATTTTTTATTTGTTTATTTAAATGAAGTCGACCAGTTGCCTGCCCTTCCTTCCATTATCCGTCACCGAGACAAACTGAACAAAGTTCTGAGGTCGACCTTGTAAAGATAAGGATTCAGGTCTGTCTGCTGTTTACCTTTGCTCCTGCGCGCACTGCCCTTCTCTCCACATTTATGTGTTTGTTTGTTTGTCTATCTAATCTTTTGGGTTTTTATTTCTAATGAGGTCGACCAGTTGTCTATTTATTATTTTTTTTACTACGCATCAAGTTGTGCTGCTTGTCTTTGCTCCTGTGTGCTCGCACACTCTCGCTTTTCCACTTATTTTTATTTTTGATTTATTTTGTCAATTTAAAAAAATACGCATCGTGCTGTGCTGTTTGTGTTTGCTTGAGTGCATTCGCGCGCTCTCGCTTTCTCCACTTTACAATTTTTTTGTTATTATTTATCTATTCCTGAGAGTTTATCTTATTTTTTATTTGTTTATTTAAATGAAGTCGACCAGTTGCCTGCCCTTCCTTACATTATCCGTCACCGAGACAAACTGAACAAAGTTCTGAGGTCGACCTTGTAAAGATAAGGATTCAGGTCTGTCTGCTGTTTACCTTTGCTCCTGCGCGCACTGCCTTCTCTCCACATTTATGTGTTTGTTTGTTTGTCTATCTAATCTTTTGGGTTTTTATTTCTAATGAGGTCGACCAGTTGTCTATTTATTATTTTTTTTTCTACGCATCAAGCTGCGCTGCTTGTCTTTGCTCCTGTGTGCTCGCGCACTCTCGCCTTTTCCACTTACTTTTATTTTTGATTTATTTTGTCAATTTAAAAAAAAATACGCATCGTGCTGTGCTGTTTGTGTTTGCTTGAGTGCATTCGCGCGCTCTCGCTTTCTCCACTTTACAATTATTTGTTATTATTTATCTATTCCTGAGAGTTTATGTTATTTTTTATTTGTTTATTTAAATGAAGTCGACCAGTTGCCTGCCCTTCCTTCCATTATCCGTCACCGAGACAAACTGAACAAAGTTCTGAGGTCGACCTTGTAAAGATAAGGATTCAGGTCTGTCTGCTGTTTACCTTTGCTCCTGCGCGCACTGCCCTTCTCTCCACATTTATGTGTTTGTTTGTTTGTCTATCTAATCTTTTGGGGTTTTATTTCTAATGACGTCGACCAGTTGTCTATTTATTATTTTTTTTACTACGCATCAAGCTGCGCTGCTTGTCTTTGCTCCTGTGTGCTCGCGCACTCTCGCCTTTTCCACTTATTTTTATTTTTGATTTATTTTTGATTTATTTGTCAATTTAAAAAAAATACGCATCGTGCTGTGCTGTTTGTGTTTGCTTGAGTGCATTCGCGCGCTCTCGCTTTCTCAACTTTACAATTTTTTTGTTATTATTTATCTATTCCTGAGAGTTTATCTTATTTTTTATTTGTTTATTCAAATGAAGTCGACCATTTGCCTGCCCTTCCTTCCATTATCCGTCACCGAGACAAAATGAACAAAGTTCTGAGGTCGACCTTGTAAAGATAAGGATTCAGGTCTGTCTGCTGTTTACCTTTGCTCCTGCGCGCACTGCCCTTCTCTCCACATTTATGTGTTTGTTTGTTTGTCTATGTAATCTTTTGGGTTTTTATTTCTAATGAGGTCGACCAGTTGTCTATTTATTTTTTTTTTACTACGCATCAAGCTTCGCTGCTTGTCTTTGCTCCTGTGTGCTCGCGCACTCTCGCCTTTTCCACTTATTTTTATTTTTGATTTATTTTTGATTTATTTTGTCAATATAAAAAAAATACGCATCGTGCTGTGCTGCTTGTGTTTACTTGAGTGCATTCGCGCGATCTCGCTTTCTCCACTTTTCAATTTTTTTGTTATTATTTATCTATTCCTGAGAGTTTATCTTATTTTTATTTGTTTATTTAAATGAAGTCGACCAGTTGCCTGCCCTTCCTTCCATTATCCGTCACCGAGACAAACTGAACAAAGTTCTGAGGTCGACCTTGTAAAGATAAGGATTCAGGTCTGTCTGATGTTTACCTTTGCTCCTGCGCGCACTGCCCTTCTCTCCACATTTATGTGTTTGTTTGTTTGTCTATCTAATCTTTTGGGTTTTTATTTCTAATGAGGTCGACCAGTTGTCTATTTATTATTTTTTTAATACGCATCAAGCTGCGCTGCTTGTCTTTGCTCCTGTGTGCTCGCGCACTCTCGCCTTTTCCACTTATTTTTATTTTTGATTTATTTTTGATTTATTTTGTCAATTTAAAAAAAAATACGCATCGTGCTGTGCTGTTTGTGTTTGCTTGAGTGCATTCGCGCGCTCTCGCTTTCTCCACTTTACAATTTTTTTGTTATTATTTATCTATTCCTGAGAGTTTATCTTATTTTTTATTTGTTTATTTAAATGAAGTCGACCAGTTGCCTGCCCTTCCTTACATTATCCGTCACCGAGACAAACTGAACAAAGTTCTGAGGTCGACCTTGTAAAGATAAGGATTCAGGTCTGTCTGCTGTTTACCTTTGCTCCTGCGCGCACTGCCCTTCTCTCCACATTTATGTGTTTGTTTGTTTGTCTATCTAATCTTTTGGGTTTCTATTTCTAATGAGGTCGACCAGTTATCTATTTATTATTTTTTTTACTACGCATCAAGCTGCGCTGCTTGTCTTTGCTCCTGTGTGCTCGCGCACTCTCGCCTTTTCCACTTATTTTTATTTTTGATTTATTTTTGATTTATTTTGTCAATTTAAAAAAAATACGCATCGTGCTGTGCTGTTTGTGTTTGCTTGAGTGCATTCGCGCGCTCTCGCTTTCTCCACTTTACAATGTTTTTGTTATTATTTATCTATTCCTGAGAGTTTATCTTATTTTTTATTTGTTTATTTAAATGAAGTCGACCAGTTGCCTGCCCTTCCTTCCATTATCCGTCACCGAGACAAACTGAACAAAGTTCTGAGGTCGACCTTGTAAAGATAAGGATTCAGGTCTGTCTGCTGTTTACCTTTGCTCCTGCGCGCACTGCCCTTCTCTCCACATTTATGTGTTTGTTTGTCTATCTAATCTTTTGGGTTTTTATTTCTAATGAGGTCTACCAGTTATCTATTTATTATTTTTTTTACTACGCATCAAGCTGCGCTGCTTGTCTTTGCTCCTTTGTGCTCGCGCACTCTCGCCTTTAACACTTATTTTTATTTTTGTTTTATTTTTGATTTATTTTGTCAATTTAAAAAAAAATATGCATCGTGCTGTGCTGTTTGTGTTTGCTTGAGTGCATTCGCGCGCTCTCGCTTTCTCCACTTTACAATTTTTTTGTTATTATTTATCTATTCCTGAGAGTTTATCTTATTTTTTATTTGTTTATTTAAATGAAGTCGACCAGTTGCCTGCCCTTCCTTCCATTATCCGTCACCGAGACAAACTGAACAAAGTTCTGAGGTCGACCTTGTAAAGATAAGGATTCAGGTCTGTCTGCTCTTTACCTTTGCTCCTGCGCGCACTGCCCTTCTCTCCACATTTATGTGTTTGTTTGTTTGTCTATCTAATCTTTTGGGTTTTTATTTCTAATGAGGTCGACCAGTTGTCTATTTATTATTTTTTTTACTACGCATCAAGCTGCGCTGCTTGTCTTTGCTCCTGTGTGCTCGCGCACTCTCTCCTTTTCCACTTATTTTTATTTTTGATTCATTTTTGATTTATTTTGTCAATTTAAAAAAAACGCATCGTGCTGTGCTGTTTGTGTTTGCTTGAGTGCATTCGCGCGCTCTCGCTTTCTCCACTTTACAATTTTTTGTTATTATTTATCTATTCCTGAGAGTTTATCTTATTTTTTATTTGTTTATTTAAATGAAGTCGACCAGTTGCCTGCCCTTCCTTCCATTATCCGTCACCGAGACAAACTGAACAAAGTTCTGAGGTCGACCTTGTAAAGATAAGGATTCAGGTCTGTCTGCTGTTTACTTTTGCTCCTGCGCGCACTGCCCTTCTCTCCACATTTATGTGTTTGTTTGTTTGTCTATCTAATCTTTTTGGTTTTTATTTCTAATGAGGTAGACCAGTTGTCTATTTATTATTTTTTTTACTACGCATCAAGCTGCGCTGCTTGTCTTTGCTCCTGTGTGCTCGCACACTCTAGCCTTTTCCACTTATTTTTATTTTTGTTTTATTTTTGATTTATTTTGTCAATTTAAAAAAAATACGCATCGTGTGTGATGTTTGTGTTTGCTTGAGTGCATTCGCGCGCTCTCGCTTTCTCCACTTTACAATTTTTTTGTTATTATTTATCTATTCCTGAGAGTTTATCTTATTTTTTATTTGTTTATTTAAATGAAGTCGACCAGTTGCCTGCCCTTCCTTCCATTATCCGTCACCGAGACAAACTGAACAAAGTTCTGAGGTCGACCTTGTAAAGATTAGGATTCAGGTCTGTCTGCTGTATACCTTTGCTCCTGCGCGCACTGCCCTTCTCTCCACATTTATGTGTTTGTTTGTTTGTCTATCGAATCTTTTGGGTTTTTATTTCTAATGAGGTCGACCAGTTGTCTATTTATTATTTTTTTTACTACGCATCAAGCTGCGCTGCTTGTCTTTGCTCCTGTGTGCTCGCGCACTCTCGCCTTTTCCACTTATTTTTATTTTTGATTTATTTTTGATTTATTTTGTCAATTTAAAAAAAAAATACGCATCGTGCTGTGCTGTTTGTGTTTGCTTGAGTGCATTCGCGCGCTCTCGCTTTCTCCACTTTACAATTTTTTTTGCTATTATTTATCTATTCCTGAGAGTTTATCTTATTTTTTATTTGTTTATTTAAATGAAGTCGACCAGTTGCCTGCCCTTCCTTCCATTATCCGTCACCGAGACAAACTGAACAAAGTTCTGAGGTCGACCTTGTAAAGATAAGGATTCAGGTCTGTCTGCTGTTTACCTTTGCTCCTGCGCGCACTGCCCTTCTCTCCACATTTATGTGTTTGTTTGTTTGTCTATCTAATCTTTTGGGTTTTTATTTCTAATGAGGTCGACCAGTTGTCTATTTATTATTTTTTTTACTACGCATCAAGCTGCGCTGCTTGTCTTTGCTCCTGTGTGCTCGCGCACTCTCGCCTTTTCCACTTATTTTTATTTTTGATTTATTTTTGATTTATTTTGTCAATTTAAAAAAAATACGCATCGTGCTGTGCTGTTTGTGTTTGCTTGAGTGCATTCGCGCGCTCTCGCTTTCTCCACTTTACAAATTTTTTGTTATTATTTATCTATTCCTGAGAGTTTATCTTATTTTTTATTTGTTTATTTAAATGAAGTCGACCAGTTGCCTGCCCTTCCTTCCATTATCCGTCACCGAGACAAACTGAACAAAGTTCTGAGGTCGACCTTGTAAAGATAAGGATTCAGGTCTGTCTGCTCTTTACCTTTGCTCCTGCCGCACTGCCCTTCTCTCCACATTTATGTGTTTGTTTGTTTGTCTATCTAATCTTTTGGGTTTTTATTTCTAATGAGGTCGACCAGTTGTCTATTTATTATTTTTTTTACTACGCATCAAGCTGCGCTGCTTGTCTTTGCTCCTGTGTGCTCGCGCACTCTCGCCTTTTCCACTTATTTTTATTTTTGATTTATTTTTGATTTATTTTGTCAATTTAAAAAAAATACGCATCGTGCTGTGCTGTTTGTGTTTGCTTGAGTGCATTCGCGCGCTCTCGCTTTCTCCACTTTACAATTTTTTTTTATTATTTATCTATTCCTGAGAGTTTATCTTATTTTTTATTTGTTTATTTAAATGAAGTCGACCAGTTGCCTGCCCTTCCTTCCATTATCCGTCACCGAGACAAACTGAACAAAGTTCTGAGGTCGACCTTGTAAAGATAAGGATTCAGGTCTGTCTGCTGTTTACTTTTGCTCCTGCGCGCACTGCCCTTCTCTCCACATTTATGTGTTTGTTTGTTTGTCTATCTAATCCTTTGGGTTTTTATTTCTAATGAGGTCGACCAGTTGTCTATTTATTATTTTTTTTAATACGCATCAAGCTGCGCTGCTTGTCTTTGCTCCTGTGTGCTCGCGCACTCTCGCCTTTTCCACTTATTTTTATTTTTGATTTATTTTTGATTTATTTTGTCAATTTAAAAAAAAATACGCATCGTGCTGTGCTGTTTGTGTTTGCTTGAGTGCATTCGCGCACTCTCGCTTTCTCCACTTTACAAATTTTTTGTTATTATTTATCTATTCCTGAGAGTTTATATTAATTTTTATTTGTTTATTTAAATGAAGTCGACCAGTTGCCTGCCCTTCCTTCCATTATCCGTCACCGAGACAAACTGAACAAAGTTCTGAGGTCGACCTTGTAAAGATAAGGATTCAGGTCTGTCTGCTGTTTACCTTTGCTCCTGCGCGCACTGCCCTTCTCTCCACATTTATGTGTTTGTTTGTTTGTCTATCTAATCTTTTGGGTTTTTATTTCTAATGAGGTAGACCAGTTGTCTATTTATTATTTTTTTTACTACGCATCAAGCTGCGCTGCTTGTCTTTGATCCTGTGTGCTCTCACACTCTCGCCTTTTCCACTTATTTTTATTTTTGTTTTATTTTTGATTTATTTTGTCAATTTAAAAAAAATACGCATCGTGCTGTGCTGTTTGTGTTTGCTTGAGTGCATTCGCGCGCTCTCGCTTTCTCCACTTTACAATTTTTTGTTATTATTTATCTATTCCTGAGAGTTTATCTTATTTTTTATTTGTTTATTCAAATGAAGTCGACCATTTGCCTGCCCTTCCTTCCATTATCCGTCACCGAGACAAACTGAACAAAGTTCTGAGGTCGACCTTGTAAAGATAAGGATTCAGGTCTGTCTGCTCTTTACCTTTGCTCCTGCGCGCACTGCCCTTCTCTCCACATTTATGTGTTTGTTTGTTTGTCTATCTAATCTTTTGGGTTTTTATTTCTAATGAGGTCGACCAGTTGTCTATTTATTATTTTTTTTACTACGCATCAAGCTGCGCTGCTTGTCTTTGCTCCTGTGTGCTCGCGCACTCTCTCCTTTTCCACTTATTTTTATTTTTGATTCATTTTTGATTTATTTTGTCAATTTAAAAAAAACGCATCGTGCTGTGCTGTTTGTGTTTGCTTGAGTGCATTCGCGCGCTCTCGCTTTCTCCACTTTACAATTTTTTGTTATTATTTATCTATTCCTGAGAGTTTATGTTATTTTTTATTTGTTTATTTAAATGAAGTCGACCAGTTGCCTGCCCTTCCTTCCATTATCCGTCACCGAGACAAACTGAACAAAGTTCTGAGGTCGACCTTGTAAAGATAAGGATTCAGGTCTGTCTGCTGTTTACTTTTGCTCCTGCGCGCACTGCCCTTCTCTCCACATTTATGTGTTTGTTTGTTTGTCTATCTAATCTTTTTGGTTTTTATTTCTAATGAGGTAGACCAGTTGTCTATTTATTATTTTTTTTACTACGCATCAAGCTGCGCTGCTTGTCTTTGCTCCTGTGTGCTCGCACACTCTAGCCTTTTCCACTTATTTTTATTTTTGTTTTATTTTTGATTTATTTTGTCAATTTAAAAAAAATACGCATCGTGTTGTGATGTTTGTGTTTGCTTGAGTGCATTCGCGCGCTCTCGCTTTCTCCACTTTACAATTTTTTTGTTATTATTTATCTATTCCTGAGAGTTTATCTTATTTTTTATTTGTTTATTTAAATGAAGTCGACCAGTTGCCTGCCCTTCCTTCCATTATCCGTCACCGAGACAAACTGAACAAAGTTCTGAGGTCGACCTTGTAAAGATTAGGATTCAGGTCTGTCTGCTGTATACCTTTGCTCCTGCGCGCACTGCCCTTCTCTCCACATTTATGTGTTTGTTTGTTTGTCTATCGAATCTTTTGGGTTTTTATTTCTAATGAGGTCGACCAGTTGTCTATTTATTATTTTTTTTACTACGCATCAAGCTGCGCTGCTTGTCTTTGCTCCTGTTTGCTCGCGCCCTCTCGCCTTTTCCACTTATTTTTATTTTTGATTTATTTTTGATTTATTTTGTCAATTTAAAAAAAAATACGCAATGTACTGTGCTGTTTTTGTTTGCTTGAGTGCATTCGCGCGCTCTCGCTTTCTCCACTTTACAATTTTTTTGTTATTATTTCTCTATTCCTGAGAGTTTATCTTATTTTTTATTTGTTTATTTAAATGAAGTCGACCAGTTGCCTGCCCTTCCTTCCATTATCCGTCACCGAGACAAACTGAACAAAGTTCTGAGGTCGACCTTGTAAAGATAAGGATTCAGGTCTGTCTGCTCTTTACCTTTGCTCCTGCGCGCACTGCCCTTCTCTCCACATTTATGTGTTTGTTTGTTTGTCTATCAAATCTTTTGGGTTTTTATTTCTAATGAGGTCGACCAGTTGTCTATTTATTTTTTTTTTACTACGCATCAAGCTTCGCTGCTTGTCTTTGCTCTTGTGTGCTCGCGCACTATCGCCTTTTCCACTTATTTTTATTTTTGATTTATTTTTGATTTATTTTGTCAATTTAAAAAAAATACGCATCGTGCTGTGCTGTTTGTGTTTACTTGAGTTCATTCGCGCGCTCTCGCTTTCTCCACTTTCAAATTTTTTGTTATTATCTATCTATTCCTGAGAGTTTATCTTATTTTTTATTTGTTTATTTAAATGAAGTCGACCAGTTGCCTGCCCTTCCTTCCATTATCCGTCACCGAGACAAACTGAACAAAGTTCTGAGGTCGACCTTGTAAAGATAAGGATTCAGGTCTGTCTGCTCTTTACCTTTGCTCCTGCACGCACTGCCCTTCTCTCCACATTTATGTGTTTGTTTGTTTATCTAATCTTTTGGGTTTTTATTTCTAATGAGGTCGACCAGTTGTCTATTTATTATTTTTTTTACTACGCATCAAGCTGCGCTGCTTGTCTTTGCTCCTGTGTGCTCGCGCACTCTCGCCTTTTCCACTTATTTTTATTTTTGATTTATATTGTCAATTTAAAAAAAAATACGCATCGTGCTGTGCTGTTTGTGTTTGCTTGAGTGCATTCGCGCGCTCTCGCTTTCTCCACTTTACAATTTTTTTTTATTATTTATCTATTCCTGAGAGTTTATCTTATTTTTTATTTGTTTATTTAAATGAAGTCGACCAGTTGCCTGCCCTTCCTTCCATTATCCGTCACCGAGACAAACTGAACAAAGTTCTGAGGTCGACCTTGTAAAGATAAGGATTCAGGTCTGTCTGCTGTTTACCTTTGCTCCTGCCCGCACTGCCCTTCTCTCCACATTTATGTGTTTGTTTGTTTGTCTATCTAATCTTTTGGGTTTTTATTTCTAATGAGGTCGACCAGTTGTCTATTTATTATTTTTTTTACTACGCATCAAGCTGCGCTGCTTGTCTTTGCTCCTGTGTGCTCGCGCACTCTCGCCTTTTCCACTTATTTTTATTTTTGATTTATTTTTGATTTATTTTGTCAATTTAAAAAAAATACGTATCGTGCTGTGCTGTTTGTGTTTGCTTGAGTGCATTCGCGCGCTCTCGCTTTCTCCACTTTACAATTTTTTTGTTATTATTTATCTATTCCTGAGAGTTTATCTTATTTTTTATTTGTTTATTTAAATGAAGTCGACCAGTTGCCTGCCCTTCCTTCCATTATCCGTCACCGAGACAAACTGAACAAAGTTCTGAGGTCGACCTTGTAAAGATAAGGATTCAGGTCTGTCTGCTGTTTACCTTTGCTCCTGCGCGCACTGCCCTTCTCTCCACATTTATGTGTTTGTTTGTTTGTCTATCTAATCTTTTGGGTTTTTATTTCTAATGAGGTCGACCAGTTGTCTATTTATTATTTTTTTTACTACGCATCAAGCTGCGCTGCTTGTCTTTGCTCCTGTGTGCTCGCGCACTCTCGCCTTTTCCACTTATTTTTATTTTTGATTTATTTTTGATTTATTTTGTCAATTTAAAAAAAATACGCATCGTGCTGTGCTGTTTGTGTTTGCTTGAGTGCATTCGCGCGCTCTCGCTTTCTCCACTTTACAATTTTTTTGTTATTATTTATCTATTCCTGAGAGTTTATCTTATTTTTTATTTGTTTATTTAAATGAAGTCGACCAGTTGCCTGCCCTTCCTTCCATTATCCGTCACCGAGACAAACTGAACAAAGTTCTGAGGTCGACCTTGTAAAGATAAGGATTCAGGTCTGTCTGCTGTTTACCTTTGCTCCTGCGCGCACTGCCCTTCTCTCCACATTTATGTGTTTGTTTGTTTGTCTATCTAATCTTTTGGGTTTTTATTTCTAATGAGGTCGACCAGTTGTCTATTTATTATTTTTTTTACTACGCATCAAGCTGCGCTGCTTGTCTTTGCTCCTGTGTGCTCGCGCACTCTCGCCTTTTCCACTTATTTTTATTTTTGATTTATTTTTTATTTATTTTGTCAATTTAAAAAAAATACGCATCGTGCTGTGCTGTTTGTGTTTTCTTGAGTGCATTCGCGCGCTCTCGCTTTCTCCACTTTACATTTTTTTGTTATTATTTATCTATTCCTGAGAGTTTATCTTATTTTTTATTTGTTTATTTAAATGAAGTCGACCAGTTGCCTGCCCTTCCTTCCATTATCCGTCACCGAGACAAACTGAACAAAGTTCTGAGGTCGACCTTGTAAAGATAAGGATTCAGGTCTGTCTGCTGTTTACCTTTGCTCCTGCTCGCACTGCCCTTCTCTCCACATTTATGTGTTTGTTTGTTTGTCTATCTAATCTTTTGGGTTTTTATTTCTAATGAGGTCGACCAGTTGTCTATTTATTATTTTTTTTACTACGCATCAAGCTGCGCTGCTTGTCTTTGCTCCTGTGTGCTCGCGCACTCTCGCCTTTTCCACTTATTTTTATTTTTGATTTATTTTTGATTTATTTTGTCAATTTAAAAAAAATACGCATCGTGCTGTGCTGTTTGTGTTTGCTTGAGTGCATTCGCGCCATCTCGCTTTCTCCACTTTACAATTTTTTTGTTATTATTTATCTATTCCTGAGAGTTTATCTTATTTTTTATTTGTTTATTTAAATGGAGTCGACCAGTTGCCTGCCCTTCCTTCCATTATCCGTCACCGAGACAAACTGAACAAAGTTCTGAGGTCGACCTTGTAAAGATAAGGATTCAGGTCTGTCTGCTGTTTACCTTTGCTCCTGCACGCACTGCCCTTCTCTCCACATTTATGTGTTTGTTTGTTTGTCTATCTAATCTTTTGGGTTTTTATTTCTAATGAGGTCGACCAGTTGTCTATTTATTATTTTTTTTACTACGCATCAAGCTTGCGCTGCTTGTCTTTGCTCCTGTGTGCTCGCGCACTCTCTCCTTTTCCACTTATTTTTATTTTTGATTTATATTTATTTTGTCAATTTAAAAAAATACGCATCGTGCTGTGCTGTTTGTGTTTGCTTGAGTGCATTCGCGCGCTCTCGCTTTCTCCACTTTACAAATTTTTTTGTTATTATTTACTATTCCTGAGAGTTTATCTTATTTTTTATTTGTTTATTTAAATGAAGTCGACCAGTTGCCTGCCCTTCCTTCCATTATCCGTCACCGAGACAAACTGAACAAAGTTCTGAGGTCGACCTTGTAAAGATAAGGATTCAGGTCTGTCTGCTGTTTACCTTTGCTCCTGCGCGCACTGCCCTTCTCTCCACATTTATGTGTTTGTTTGTTTGTCTATCTAATCTTTTGGGTTTTTATTTCTAATGAGGTCGACCAGTTGTCTATTTATTATTTTTTTTACTACGCATCAAGCTGCGCTGCTTGTCTTTGCTCCTGTGTGCTCGCGCACTCTCGCCTTTTCCACTTATTTTATTTTTGATTTATTTTTGATTTATTTTGTCAATTTAAAAAAATACGCATCGTGCTGTGCTGTTTGTGTTTGCTTGAGTGCATTCGCGCTCTCTCGCTTTCTCCACTTTACAATTTTTTTGTTATTATTTATCTATTCCTGAGAGTTTATCTTATTTTTTATTTGTTTATTTAAATGAAGTCGACCAGTTGCCTGCCCTTCCTTCCATTATCCGTCACCGAGACAAACTGAACAAAGTTCTGAGGTCGACCTTGTAAAGATAAGGATTCAGGTCTGTCTGCTGTTTACCTTTGCTCCTGCCCGCACTGCCCTTCTCTCCACATTTATGTGTTTGTTTGTTTGTCTATCTAATCTTTTGGGTTTTTATTTCTAATGAGGTCGACCAGTTGTCTATTTATTATTTTTTTTACTACGCATCAAGCTGCGCTGCTTGTCTTTGCTCCTGTGTGCTCGCGCACTCTCGCCTTTTCCACTTATTTTTATTTTTGATTTATTTTTGATTTATTTTGTCAATTTAAAAAAAAATACGCATCGTGCTGTGCTGTTTGTGTTTGCTTGAGTGCATTCGCGCGCTCTCGCTTTCTCCACTTTACACTTTTTTTGTTATTATTTATCTATTCCTGAGAGTTTATCTTATTTTTTATTTGTTTATTTAAATGAAGTCGACCAGTTGCCTGCCCTTCCTTCCATTATCCGTCACCGAGACAAACTGAACAAAGTTCTGAGGTCGACCTTGTAAAGATAAGGATTCAGGTCTGTCTGCTGTTTACCTTTGCTCCTGCGCGCACTGCCCTTCTCTCCACATTTATGTGTTTGTTTGTTTGTCTATCTAATCTTTTGGGTTTTTATTTCTAATGAGGTCGACCAGTTGTCTATTTATTATTTTTTTTACTACGCATCAAGCTGCGCTGCTTGTCTTTGCTCCTGTGTGCTCGCGCACTCTCGCCTTTTCCACTTATTTTTATTTTTGATTTATTTTTTATTTATTTTGTCAATTTAAAAAAAAATACGCATCGTGCTGTGCTGTTTGTGTTTGCTTGAGTGCATTCGCGCGCTCTCGCTTTCTCCACTTTACACTTTTTTTGTTATTATTTATCTATTCCTGAGAGTTTATCTTATTTTTTATTTGTTTATTTAAATGAAGTCGACCAGTTGCCTGCCCTTCCTTCCATTATCCGTCACCGAGACAAACTGAACAAAGTTCTGAGGTCGACCTTGTAAAGATAAGGATTCAGGTCTGTCTGCTGTTTACCTTTGCTCCTGCGCGCACTGCCCTTCTCTCCACATTTATGTGTTTGTTTGTTTGTCTATCTAATCTTTTGGGTTTTTATTTCTAATGAGGTCGACCAGTTGTCTATTTATTATTTTTTTTACTACGCATCAAGCTGCGCTGCTTGTCTTTGCTCCTGTGTGCTCGCGCACTCTCGCCTTTTCCACTTATTTTTATTTTTGATTTATTTTTGATTTATTTTGTCAATTTGTAAAAAAAATACGCATCGTGCTGTGCTGTTTGTGTTTGCTTGAGTGCATTCGCGCGCTCTCGCTTTCTCCACTTTACAATTTTTTTGTTATTATTTATCTATTCCTGAGAGTTTATCTTATTTTTTATTTGTTTATTTAAATGAAGTCGACCAGTTGCCTGCCCTTCCTTCCATTATCCGTCACCGAGACATACTGAACAAAGATCTGAGGTCGACCTTGTAAAGATAAGGATTCAGGTCTGTCTGCTGTTTACCTTTGCTCCTGCGCGCACTGCCCTTCTCTCCACATTTATGTGTTTGTTTGTTTGTCTATCTAATCTTTTGGGTTTTTATTTCTAATGAGGTCGACCAGTTGTCTATTTATTATTTTTTTTACTACGCATCAAGCTGCGCTGCTTGTCTTTGCTCCTGTGCGCTCGCGCACTCTCGCCTTTTCCACTTATTTTTATTTTTGATTTATTTTTGACTTATTTTGTCAATTTAAAAAAAAATACGCATCGTACTGTGCTGTTTGTGTTTGCTTGAGTGCATTCGCACGCTCTCGCTTTCTCCACTTTACAATTTTTTTGTTATTATTTATCTATTCCTGAGAGTTTATCTCATTTTTTATTTGTTTATTTAAATGAAGTCGACCAGTTGCCTGCTCTTCCTTCCATTATCCGTCACCGAGACAAACTGAACAAAGTTCTGAGGTCGACCTTGTAAAGATAAGGATTCAGGTCTGTCTGCTGTTTACCTTTGCTCCTGCCCCCACTGCCCTTCTCTCCACATTTATGTGTTTGTTTGTTTGTCTATCTAATCTTTTGAGTATTTATTTCTAATGAGGTCGACCTTTATTATTTTTTTTACTACGCATTAAGCTGCGCTGCTTGTCTTTGGCTCCTGTGTGCTCGCGTACTCTCGCCTTTTCCACTTATTTTTATTTTTGATTTATTTTTGATTTATTTTGTCAATTTAAAAAAAATACGCATCGTGCTGTGCTGTTTGTGTTTGCTTGAGTGCATTCGCGCGCTCTCGCTTTCTCCCCTTTACAATTTTTTTTTATTATTTATCTATTCCTGAGAGTTTATCTTATTTTTTATTTGTTTATTTAAATGAAGTCGACCAGTTGCCTGCCCTTCCTTCCATTATCCGTCACCGAGACAAACTGAACAAAGTTCTGAGGTCGACCTTGTAAAGATAAGGATTCAGGTCTGTCTGCTGTTTACCTTTGCTCCTGCGCGCACTGCCCTTCTCTCCACATTTATGTGTTTGTTTGTTTGTCTATCTAATCTTTTGGGTTTTTTTTTCTAATGCGGTCGATCAGTTGTCTATTTATTATTTTTTTTACTACGCATCAAGCTGCGCTGCTTGTCTTTGCTCCTGTGTGCTCGCGCACTCTCGCCTTTTCCACTTATTTTTATTTTTGATTTATTTTTGATTTATTTTGTCAATTTAAAAAAAAATACGAATCGTGCTGTGCTGTTTGTGTTTGCTTGAGTGCATTCGCGCGCTCTCGCTTTCTCCACTTTACAATTTTTTTGTTATTATTTATCTATTCCTGAGAGTTTATCTTATTTTTTATTTGTTTATTTAAATGAAGTCGACCAGTTGCCTGCCCTTCCTTCCATTATCCGTCACCGAGACAAACTGAACAAAGTTCTGAGGTCGACCTTGTAAAGATACGGATTCAGGTCTGTCTGCTGTTTACCTTTGCTCCTGCGCGCACTGCCCTTCTCTCCACATTTATGTGTTTGTTTGTTTGTTTGTCTATCTAATCTTTTGGGTTTTTATTTCTAATGAGGTCGACCAGTTGTCTATTTATTATTTTTTTTACTACGCATCAAGCTGCGCTGCTTGTCTTTGCTCCTGTGTGTTGGCGCACTCTCGCCTTTTCCACTTATTTTTATTTTTGATTTATTTTGTCAATTTTAAAAAAAAATACGCATCGTGCTGTGCTGTTTTTGTTTGCTTGAGTGCATTCGCGCGCTCTCGCTTTCTCCACTTTACAATTTTTTTTGCTATTATTTATCTATTCCTGAGAGTTTATCTTATTTTTTATTTTTTTATTTAAATGAAGTCGACCAGTTGCCTGCCCTTCCTTCCATTATCCGTCACCGAGACAAACTGAACAAAGTTCTGAGGTCGACCTTGTAAAGATAAGGATTCAGGTCTGTCTGCTGTTTACCTTTGCTCCTGCGCGCACTGCCCTTCTCTCCACATTTATGTGTTTGTTTGTTTGTCTATCTAATCTTTTGGGTTTTTATTTCTAATGAGGTCGACCAGTTGTCTATTTATTATTTTTTTTACTACGCATCAAGCTGCGCTGCTTGTCTTTGCTCCTGTGTGCTCGCGCACTCTCGCCTTTTCCACTTATTTTTATTTTTGATTTATTTTTGATTTATTTTGTCAATTTTTTAAAAAAATACGCATCGTGCTGTGCTGTTGGTGTTTGCTTGAGTGCATTCGCGCTCTCTCGCTTTCTCCACTTTACAATTTTTTTGTTATTATTTATCTATTCCTGAGAGTTTATCTCATTTTTTATTTGTTTATTTAAATGAAGTCGACCAGTTGCCTGCCCTTCCTTCCATTATCCGTCACCGAGACAAACTGAACAAAGTTCTGAGGTCGACCTTGTAAAGATAAGGATTCAGGTCTGTCTGCTGTTTACCTCTGCTCCTGCCCCCACTGCCCTTCTCTCCACATTTATGTGTTTGTTTGTTTGTCTATCTAATCTTTTGGGATTTTATTTGTAATGAGGTCGACCAGTTGTCTATTTATTATTTTTTTTACTACGCATCAAGCTGCGCTGCTTGTCTTTGCTCCTGTGTGCTCGCGCACTCTCGCCTTTTCCACTTATTTTTATTTTTGATTTATTTTTGATTTATTTTGTCAATTTAAAAAAAAATACGCATCGTTCTGTGCTGTTTGTGTTTGCTTGAGTGCATTCGCGCGCTCTCGCTTTCTCCACTTTACACTTTTTTTGTTATTATTTATCTATTCCTGAGAGTTTATCTTATTTTTATTTGTTTATTTAAATGAAGTCGACCAGTTGCCTGCCCTTCCTTCCATTATCCGTCACCGAGACAAACTGAACAAAGTTCTGAGGTCGACCTTGTAAAGATAAGGATTCAGGTCTGTCTGCTGTTTACCTTTGCTCCTGCGCGCACTGCCCTTCTCTCCACATTTATGTGTTTGTTTGTTTGTCTATCTAATCTTTTGGGTTTTTATTTCTAATGAGGTCGACCAGTTGTCTATTTATTATTTTTTTTACTACGCATCAAGCTGCGCTGCTTGTCTTTGCTCCTGTGTACTCGCGCACTCTCGCCTTTTCCACTTATTTTTATTTTTGATTTATTTTTTATTTATTTGGTCAATTTGTAAAAAAAAATACGCATCGTGCTGTGCTGTTTGTGTTTTCTTGAGTGCATTCGTGCGCTCTCGCTTTCTCCACTTTACGATTTTTTTGTTATTATTTATCTATTCCTGAGAGTTTATCTTATTTTTTATTTGTTTATTTAAATGAAGTCGACCAGTTGCCTGCCCTTCCTTCCATTATCCGTCACCGAGACATACTGAACAAAGATCTGAGGTCGACCTTGTAAAGATAAGGATTCAGGTCTGTCTGCTGTTTACCTTTGCTCCTGCGCGCACTGCCCTTCTCTCCACATTTATGTGTTTGTTTGTTTGTCTATCTAATCTTTTGGGTTTTTATTTCTAATGAGGTCGACCAGTTGTCTATTTATTATTTTTTTTACTACGCATCAAGCTGCGCTGCTTGTCTTTGCTCCTGTGCGCTCGCGCACTCTCGCCTTTTCCACTTATTTTTATTTTTGATTTATTTTTGACTTATTTTGTCAATTTAAAAAAAAATACGCATCGTACTGTGCTGTTTGTGTTTGCTTGAGTGCATTCGCGCGCTCTCGCTTTCTCCACTTTACAATTTTTTGTTATTATTTATCTATTCCTGAGTGTTTATCTTATTTTTTATTTGTTTATTTAAATGAAGTCGACCAGTTGCCTGCCCTTCCTTCCATTATCCGTCACCGAGACAAACTGAACAAAGTTCTGAGGTCGACCTTGTAAAGATACGGATTCAGGTCTGTCTGCTGTTTACCTTTGCTCCTGCGCGCACTGCCCTTCTCTCCACATTTATGTGTTTGTTTGTTTGTTTGTCTATCTAATCTTTTGGGTTTTTATTTCTAATGAGGTCGACCAGTTGTCTATTTATTATTTTTTTTACTACGCATCAAGCTGCGCTGCTTGTCTTTGCTCCTGTGTGTTGGCGCACTCTCGCCTTTTCCACTTATTTTTATTTTTGATTTATTTTGTCAATTTAAAAAAAAAATACGCATCGTGCTGTGCTGTTTTTGTTTGCTTGAGTGCATTCGCGCGCTCTCGCTTTCTCCACTTTACAATTTTTTTTGCTATTATTTATCTATTCCTGAGAGTTTATCTTATTTTTTATTTTTTTATTTAAATGAAGTCGACCAGTTGCCTGCCCTTCCTTCCATTATCCGTCACCGAGACAAACTGAACAAAGTTCTGAGGTCGACCTTGTAAAGATAAGGATTCAGGTCTGTCTGCTGTTTACCTTTGCTCCTGCGCGCACTGCCCTTCTCTCCACATTTATGTGTTTGTTTGTTTGTCTATCTAATCTTTTGGGTTTTTATTTCTAATGAGGTCGACCAGTTGTCTATTTATTATTTTTTTTACTACGCATCAAGCTGCGCTGCTTGTCTTTGCTCCTGTGTGCTCGCGCACTCTCGCCTTTTCCACTTATTTTTATTTTTGATTTATTTTTGATTTATTTTGTCAATTTTTTAAAAAAATACGCATCGTGCTGTGCTGTTGGTGTTTGCTTGAGTGCATTCGCGCTCTCTCGCTTTCTCCACTTTACAATTTTTTTGTTATTATTTATCTATTCCTGAGAGTTTATCTCATTTTTTATTTGTTTATTTAAATGAAGTCGACCAGTTGCCTGCCCTTCCTTCCATTATCCGTCACCGAGACAAACTGAACAAAGTTCTGAGGTCGACCTTGTAAACATAAGGATTCAGGTCTGTCTGCTGTTTACCTTTGCTCCTGCCCCCACTGCCCTTCTCTCCACATTTATGTGTTTGTTTGTTTGTCTATCTAATCTTTTGGGTTTTTATTTCTAATGAGGTCGACCAGTTGTCTATTTATTATTTTTTTTACTACGCATCAAGCTGCGCTGCTTGTCTTTGCTCCTGTGTGCTCGCGCACTCTCGCCTTTTCCACTTATTTTTATTTTTGATTTATTTTTGATTTATTTTGTCAATTTAAAAAAAAATACGCATCGTTCTGTGCTGTTTGTGTTTGCTTGAGTGCATTCGCGCGCTCTCGCTTTCTCCACTTTACACTTTTTTTGTTATTATTTATCTATTCCTGAGAGTTTATCTTATTTTTTATTTGTTTATTTAAATGAAGTCGACCAGTTGCCTGCCCTTCCTTCCATTATCCGTCACCGAGACAAACTGAACAAAGTTCTGAGGTCGACCTTGTAAAGATAAGGATTCAGGTCTGTCTGCTGTTTACCTTTGCTCCTGCGCGCACTGCCCTTCTCTCCACATTTATGTGTTTGTTTGTTTGTCTATCTAATCTTTTGGGTTTTTATTTCTAATGAGGTCGACCAGTTGTCTATTTATTATTTTTTTTACTACGCATCAAGCTGCGCTGCTTGTCTTTGCTCCTGTGTACTCGCGCACTCTCGCCTTTTCCACTTATTTTTATTTTTGATTTATTTTTTATTTATTTGGTCAATTTGTAAAAAAAAATACGCATCGTGCTGTGCTGTTTGTGTTTTCTTGAGTGCATTCGTGCGCTCTCGCTTTCTCCACTTTACGATTTTTTTGTTATTATTTATCTATTCCTGAGAGTTTATCTTATTTTTTATTTGTTTATTTAAATGAAGTCGACCAGTTGCCTGCCCTTCCTTCCATTATCCGTCACCGAGACATACTGAACAAAGATCTGAGGTCGACCTTGTAAAGATAAGGATTCAGGTCTGTCTGCTGTTTACCTTTGCTCCTGCGCGCACTGCCCTTCTCTCCACATTTATGTGTTTGTTTGTTTGTCTATCTAATCTTTTGGGTTTTTATTTCTAATGAGGTCGACCAGTTGTCTATTTATTATTTTTTTTACTACGCATCAAGCTGCGCTGCTTGTCTTTGCTCCTGTGCGCTCGCGCACTCTCGCCTTTTCCACTTATTTTTATTTTTGATTTATTTTTGACTTATTTTGTCAATTTAAAAAAAAATACGCATCGTACTGTGCTGTTTGTGTTTGCTTGAGTGCATTCGCGCGCTCTCGCTTTCTCCACTTTACAATTTTTTGTTATTATTTATCTATTCCTGAGTGTTTATCTTATTTTTTATTTGTTTATTTAAATGAAGTCGACCAGTTGCCTGCCCTTCCTTCCATTATCCGTCACCGAGACAAACTGAACAAAGTTCTGAGGTCGACCTTGTAAAGATAAGGATTCAAGTCTGTCTGCTGTTTACCTTTGCTCCTGCGCGCACTGCCCTTCTCTCCACATTTATGTGTTTGTTTGTTTGTCTATCTAATCTTTTGGGTTTTTATTTCTAATGAGGTCGACCAGTTGTCTATTTATTATTTTTTTTACTACGCATCAAGCTGCGCTGCTTGTCTTTGCTCCTGTGTGCTCGCGCACTCTCGCCTTTTCCACTTATTTTTATTTTTGATTTATTTTTGATTTATTTTGTCAATTTTTTTAAAAAATACGCATCGTGCTGTGCTGTTTGTGTTTGCTTGAGTGCATTCGCGCTCTCTCGCTTTCTCCACTTTACAATTTTTTTGTTATTATTTATCTATTCCTGAGAGTTTATCTCATTTTTTATTTGTTTATTTAAATGAAGTCGACCAGTTGCCTGCTCTTCCTTCCATTATCCGTCACCGAGACAAACTGAACAAAGTTCTGAGGTCGACCTTGTAAAGATAAGGATTCAGGTCTGTCTGCTGTTTACCTTTGCTCCTGCCCCCACTGCCCTTCTCTCCACATTTATGTGTTTGTTTGTTTGTCTATCTAATCTTTTGGGTATTTATTTCTAATGAGGTCGACCAGTTGTCTATTTATTATTTTTTTTACTACGCATTAAGCTGCGCTGCTTGTCTTTGGCTCCTGTGTGCTCGCGTACTCTCGCCTTTTCCACTTATTTTTATTTTTGATTTATTTTTGATTTATTTTGTCAATTTAAAAAAAATACGCATCGTGCTGTGCTGTTTGTGTTTGCTTGAGTGCATTCGAGCGCTCTCGCTTTCTCCCCTTTACAATTTTTTTTTATTATTTATCTATTCCTGAGAGTTTATCTTATTTTTTATTTGTTTATTTAAATGAAGTCGACCAGTTGCCTGCCCTTCCTTCCATTATCCGTCACCGAGACAAACTGAACAAAGTTCTGAGGTCGACCTTGTAAAGATAAGGATTCAGGTCTGTCTGCTGTTTACCTTTGCTCCTGCGCGCACTGCCCTTCTCTCCACATTTATGTGTTTGTTTGTTTGTCTATCTAATCTTTTGGGTTTTTTTTTCTAATGCGGTCGATCAGTTGTCTATTTATTATTTTTTTTAATACGCATCAAGCTGTGCTGCTTGTCTTTACTCCTGTGTGCTCGCGCACTCTCGCCTTTTCCACTTATTTTTATTTTTGATTTATTTTTGATTTATTTTGTCAATTTAAAAAAAATACGAATCGTGCTGTGCTGTTTGTGTTTGCTTGAGTGCATTCGCGCGCTCTCGCTTTCTCCACTTTACAATTTTTTGTTATTATTTATCTATTCCTGAGAGTTTATCTTATTTTTTATTTGTTTATTTAAATGAAGTCGACCAGTTGCCTGCCCTTCCTTCCATTATCCGTCACCGAGACAAACTGAACAAAGTTCTGAGGTCGACCTTGTAAAGATACGGATTCAGGTCTGTCTGCTGTTTACCTTTGCTCCTGCGCGCACTGCCCTTCTCTCCACATTTATGTGTTTGTTTGTTTGTTTGTCTATCTAATCTTTTGGGTTTTTATTTCTAATGAGGTCGACCAGTTGTCTATTTATTATTTTTTTTACTACGCATCAAGCTGCGCTGCTTGTCTTTGCTCCTGTGTGCTCGCGCACTCTCGCCTTTTCCACTTATTTTTATTTTTGATTTATTTTGTCAATTTAAAAAAAAAATACGCATCGTGCTGTGCTGTTTTTGTTTGCTTGAGTGCATTCGCGCGCTCTCGCTTTCTCCACTTTACAATTTTTTTTGCTATTATTTATCTATTCCTGAGAGTTTATCTTATTTTTTATTTTTTTATTTAAATGAAGTCGACCAGTTGCCTGCCCTTCCTTCCATTATCCGTCACCGAGACAAACTGAACAAAGTTCTGAGGTCGACCTTGTAAAGATAAGGATTCAGGTCTGTCTGCTGTTTACCTTTGCTCCTGCGCGCACTGCCCTTCTCTCCACATTTATGTGTTAGTTTGTTTGTCTATCTAATCTTTTGGGTTTTTATTTCTAATGAGGTCGACCAGTTGTCTATTTATTATTTTTTTTACTACGCATCAAGCTGCGCTGCTTGTCTTTGCTCCTGTGTGCTCGCACACTCTCGCCTTTTCCACTTATTTTTATTTTTGATTTATTTTTGATTTATTTTGTCAATTTAAAAAAAAATACGCATCGTGCTGTGCTGTTTGTGTTTGCTTGAGTGCATTCGCGCGCTCTCGCTTTCTCCACTTTACAATTTTTTTGTTATTATTTATCTATTCCTGAGAGTTTATCTTATTTTTTATTTGTTTATTTAAATGAAGTCGACCAGTTGCCTGCCCTTCCTTCCATTATCCGTCACCGAGACAAACTGAACAAAGTTCTGAGGTCGACCTTGTAAAGATAAGGATTCAGGTCTGTCTGCTGTTTACTTTTGCTCCAGCGCGCCCTGCCCATCTCTCCACATTTATGTGTTTGTTTGTTTGTCTATCTAATCTTTTGGGTTTTTATTTCTAATGAGGTCGACCAGTTGTCTATTTATTATTTTTTTTACTACGCATCAAGCTGCGCTGCCTGTCTTTGCTCCTGTGTGCTCGCGCACTCTCGCCTTTCCCACTTATTTTTATTTTTGATTTATTTTTGATTTATTTTGTCAATTAAAAAAAAATACGCATCGTGCTGTGCTGTTTGTGTTTGCTTGAGTGCATTCGCGCGCTCTCGCTTTCTCCACTTTACAATTTTTTTGTTATTATTTATCTATTCCTGAGAGTTTATCTTATTTTTTATTTGTTTATTTAAATGAAGTCGACTAGTTGCCTGCCCTTCCTTCCATTATCCTTCACAGAGACAAACTGAACAAAGTTTTGAGGTCGACCTTGTAAAGATAAGGATTCAGGTCTGTCTGCTGTTTACCTTTACTCCTGCGCGCACTGCCCTTCTCTCCACATTTATGTGTTTGTTTGATTGTCTACCTAATGTTTTGGGTTTTTATTTCTAATGAGGTCGACCAGTTGTCTATTTATTATTTTTTTTACTACGCATCAAGCTGTGCTGCTTGGCTTTGCTCCTGTGTGCTCGCGCACTCTCGCCTTTTCCACTTATTTTTATTTTTGATTTATTTTTGATTTATTTTGTCAATTTTTAAAAAAAAATACGCATCGTGCTGTGCTGTTTTTGTTTGCTTGAGTGCATTCGCGCGCTCTCGCTTTCTCCACTTTACAATTTTTTTTGCTATTATTTATCTATTCCTGAGAGTTTATCTTATTTTTTATTTTTTTATTTAAATGAAGTCGACCAGTTGCCTGCCCTTCCTTCCATTATCCGTCACCGAGACAAACTGAACAAAGTTCTGAGGTCGACCTTGTAAAGATAAGGATTCAGGTCTGTCTGCTGTTTACCTTTGCTCCTGCGCGCACTGCCCTTCTCTCCACATTTATGTGTTAGTTTGTTTGTCTATCTAATCTTTTGGGTTTTTATTTCTAATGAGGTCGACCAGTTGTCTATTTACTATTTTTTTTACTACGCATCAAGCTGCGCTGCTTGTCTTTGCTCCTGTGTGCTCGCACACTCTCGCCTTTTCCACTTATTTTTATTTTTGATTTATTTTTGATTTATTTTGTCAATTTAAAAAAAAATACGCATCGTGCTGTGCTGTTTGTGTTTGCTTGAGTGCATTCGCGCGCTCTCGCTTTCTCCACTTTACAATTTTTTTGTTATGATTTATCTATTCCTGAGAGTTTATCTTATTTTTTATTTGTTTATTTAAATGAAGTCGACCAGTTGCCTGCCCTTCCTTCCATTATCCGTCACCGAGACAAACTGAACAAAGTTCTGAGGTCGACCTTGTAAAGATAAGGATTCAGGTCTGTCTGCTGTTTACCTTTGCTCCTGCGCGCCCTGCCCATCTCTCCACATTTATGTGTTTGTTTGTTTGTCTATCTAATCTTTTGGGTTTTTATTTCTAATGAGGTCGACCAGTTGTCTATTTATTATTTTTTTTACTACGCATCAAGCTGCGCTGCCTGTCTTTGCTCCTGTGTGCTCGCGCACTCTCGCCTTTCCCACTTATTTTTATTTTTGATTTATTTTTGATTTATTTTGTCAATTTAAAAAAAATACGCATCGTGCTGTGCTGTTTGTGTTTGCTTGAGTGCATTCGCGCGCTCTCGCTTTCTCCACTTTACAATTTTTTTGTTATTATTTATCTATTCCTGAGAGTTTATCTTATTTTTTATTTGTTTATTTAAATGAAGTCGACCAGTTGCCTGCCCTTCCTTCCATTATCCTTCACAGAGACAAACTGAACAAAGTTTTGAGGTCGACCTTGTAAAGATAAGGATTCAGGTCTGTCTGCTGTTTACCTTTACTCCTGCGCGCACTGCCCTTCTCTCCACATTTATGTGTTTGTTTGATTGTCTACCTAATGTTTTGGGTTTTTATTTCTAATGAGGTGGACCAGTTGTCTATTTATTATTTTTTTTACTACGCATCAAGCTGTGCTGCTTGGCTTTGCTCCTGTGTGCTCGCGCACTCTCGCCTTTTCCACTTATTTTTATTTTTGATTTATTTTTGATTTATTTTGTCAATTTTTAAAAAAAAATACGCATCGTGCTGTGCTGTTTGTGTTTGCTTGAGTGCATTTGCGCGCTCTCGCTTTCTCCACTTTACAATTTTTTGTTATTATTTATCTATTCCTGAGAGTTTATCTTATTTTTTATTTGTTTATTTAAATGAAGTCGACCAGTTGCTTGCCCTTCCTTCCATTATCCGTCAACGAGACAAACTGAACAAAGTTTTGATGTCGACCTTGTAAAGATAAGGATTCAGGTCTGTCTGCTGTTTACTTTTACTCCTGCGCGCACTGCCGTTCTCTCCACATTTTTGTGTTTGTTTGATTGTCTGTCTAATCTTTTGGGTTTTTATTTCTAATGAGGTCGACCAGTTGTCTATTTATTATTTTTTTTACTACGCATCAAGCTGCGCTGCTTGTCTTTGCTCCTGTGTGCACGCGCACTCTCGCCTTTTCCACTTATTTTTATTTTTGATTTATTTTTGATTTATTTTGTCAATTTAAAAAAAAATACGCATCGTGCTGTGCTGTTTGTGCTTGCTTGAGTGCATTCGCGCGCTCTCGCTTTCTCCACGTTACAATTTTTTTGTTATTATTTATCTATTCCTGAGAGTTTATCTTATTTTTTATTTGTTTATTTAAATGAAGTCGACCAGTTGCCTGCCCTTCCTTCCATTATCCGTCACCGAGACAAACTGAACAAAGTTCTGAGGTCGACCTTGTAAAGATAAGGATTCAGGTCTGTCTGCTGTTTACCTTTGCTCCTGCGCGCACTGCCCTTCTCTCCACATTTATGTGTTTGTTTGTTTGTCTATCTAATCTTTTGGGTTTTTATTTCTAATGAGGTCGACCAGTTGTCTATTTATTATTTTTTTTTACTACGCATCAAGCTGCGCTGCTTGTCTTTGCTCCTGTGTGCTCGCGCACTCTCGCCTTTTCCACTTATTTTTATTTTTGATTTATTTTTGATTTATTTTGTCAATTTAAAAAAAATACGCATCGTGCTGTGCTGTTTGTGTTTGCTTGAGTGCATTCGCGCGCTCTCGCTTTCTCCACTTTACAATTTTTTTGTTATTATTTATCTATTCCTGAGAGTTTATCTTATTTTTTATTTGTTTATTTAAATGAAGTCGACCAGTTGCCTGCCCTTCCTTCCATTATCCGTCACCGAGACAAACTGAACAAAGTTCTGAGGTCGACCTTGTAAAGATACGGATTCAGGTCTGTCTGCTGTTTACCTTTGCTCCTGCACGCACTGCCCTTCTCTCCACATTTATGTGTTTGTTTGTTTGTCTATCTAATCTTTGGGGTTTTTATTTCTAATGAGGTCGACCAGTTGTCAATTTATTATTTTTTTTTACTACGCATCAAGCTGCGTTGCTTGTCTTTGCTCCTGTGTGCTCGCGCACTCTCGCCTTTTCCACTTATTTTTATTTTTGATTTATTTTTTATATATTTTGTCAATTTTAAAAAAAAATACGCATCGTGCTGTGCTGTTTGTGTTTGCTTGAGTGCATTCGCGCGCTCTCGCTTTCTCCACTTTACAATTTTTTTGTTATTATTTATCTATTCCTCAGAGTTTATCTTATTTTTTATTTGTTTATTTAAATGAAGTCGACCAGTTGCCTGCCCTTCCTTCCATTATCCGTCACTGAGACAAAGTGAACAAAGTTCTGAGGTCGACCTTGTAAAGATAAGGATTCAGGTCTCTCTGCTGTTTACCTTTGCTCCTGCGCGCACTGCCCTTCTCTCCACATTTATGTGTTTGTTTGTTTGTCTATCTAATCTTTGGGGTTTTTATTTCTAATGAGGTCGACCAGTTGTCTATTTATTATTTTTTTTACTACGCATCAAGCTGCGCTGCTTGTCTTTGCTCCTGTGTGCTCGCGCACTCTCGCCTTTTCCACTTATTTTTATTCTTGATTTATTTTTGATTTATTTTGTCAATTTTAAAAAAAAATACGCATCGTGCTGTGCTGTTTGTGTTTGCTTGAGTGCATTCGCGCGCTCTCTCTTTCTCCACTTTACAATTGTTTTGTTAATATTTATCTATTCCTGAGAGTTTATCTTATTTTTTATTTGTTTATTTAAATGAAGTCGACCAGTTGCCTGCCCTTCCTTCCATTATCCGTCACCGAGACAAACTGAACAAAGTTCTGAGGTCGACCTTGTAAAGATAAGGATTCAGGTCTGTCTGCTGTTTACCTTTGCACCTGCGCTCACTGCCCTTCTCTCCACATTTATGTGTTTGTTTGTTTGTCTATCTAATCTTTTGGGTTTTTATTTCTAATGAGGTCGACCAGTTGTCTATTTATTATTTTTTTTACTACGCATCAAGCTGCGCTGCTTGTCTTTGCTCCTGTGTGCACGCGCACTCTCGCCTTTTCCACTTATTTTTATTTTTGATTTATTTTTGATTTATTTTGTCAATTTAAAAAAAAATACGCATCGTGCTGTGCTGTTTGTGCTTGCTTGAGTGCATTCGCGCGCTCTCGCTTTCTCCACGTTACAATTTTTTTGTTATTATTTATCTATTCCTGAGAGTTTATCTTATTTTTTATTTGTTTATTTAAATGAAGTCGACCAGTTGCCTGCCCTTCCTTCCATTATCCGTCACCGAGACAAACTGAACAAAGTTCTGAGGTCGACCTTGTAAAAATGATTCAGGTCTGTCTGCTGTTTACCTTTGCTCCTGCACGCACTGCCCTTCTCTCCACATTTATGTGTTTGTTTGTTTGTCTATCTAATCTTTTGGGTTTTTATTTCTAATGAGGTCGACCAGTTGTCTATTTATTATTTTTTTTTACTACGCATCAAGCTGCGCTGCTTGTCTTTGCTCCTGTGTGCTCGCGCACTCTCGCCTTTTCCACTTATTTTTATTTTTGATTTATTTTTTATTTATTTTGTCAATTTTAAAAAAAAATACGCATCGTGCTGTGCTGTTTGTGTTTGCTTGAGTGCATTCGCGCGCTCTCGCTTTCTCCACTTTACAATTTTTTTGTTATTATTTATCTATTCCTGAGAGTTTATCTTATTTTTTATTTGTTTATTTAAATGAAGTCGACCAGTTGCCTGCCCTTCCTTCCATTATCCGTCACCGAGACAAACTGAACAAAGTTCTGAGGTCGACCTTGTAAAGATACAGATTCAGGTCTGTCTGCTGTTTACCTTTGCTCCTGCACGCACTGCCCTTCTCTCCACATTTATGTGTTTGTTTGTTTGTCTATCTAATCTTTTGGGTTTTTATTTCTAATGAGGTCGACCAGTTGTCTATTTATTATTTTTTTTACTACGCATCAAGCTGCGCTGCTTGTCTTTGCTCCTGTGTGCTCGCGCACTCTCGCCTTTTCCACTTATTTTTATTTTTGATTTTTTTTTGATTTATTTTTTCAATTTTAAAAAAAATACGCATCGTGCTGTGCTGTTTGTGTTTGCTTGAGTGCATTCGCGCGCTCTCGCTTTCTCCACTTTAAAATTTTTTTGTTATTATTTATCTATTCCTGAGAGTTTATTTTATTTTTTATTTGTTTATTTAAATGAAGTCGACCAGTTGCCTTCCCTTCCTTCCATTATCCGTCACCGAGACAAACTGAACAAAGTTCTGAGGTCGACCTTGTAAAGATAAGGATTCAGGTCTGTCTGCTGTTTACCTTTGCTCCTGCGCGCACTGCCCTTCTCTCCACATTTATGTGTTTGTTTGTTTGTCTATCTAATCTTTACGGTTTTTATTTCTAATGAGGTCGACCAGTTGTCTATTTATTATTTTTTTTACTACGCATCAAGCTGCGCTGCTTGTCTTTGCTCCTGTGTGCTTGCGCACTCTCGCCTTTTCCACTTATTTTTATTCTTGATATATTTTTGATTTATTTTGTCAATTTAAAAAAAAATACGCATCGTGCTGTGCTTTTTGAGTTTGCTTGAGTGCAATCGCGCTCTCTCGCATTCTCCACTTTACAATTTTTTTGTTATTATTTATCTATTTCTGAGAGTTTATCTTATTTTTTATTTGTTTATTTAAATGAAGTCGACCAGTTGCCTGCCCTTCCTTCCATTATCCGTCACCGAGACAAACTGAACAAAGTTCTGAGGTCGACCTTGTAAAGATAAGGATTCAGGTCGGTCTGCTTTTTACCTTTGCTCCTTCGCGCACTGCCCTTCTCTCCACATTTATGTGTTTGTTTGTTTGTCTATCTAATCTTTTCGGTTTTTATTTCTAATGAGGTCGACCAGTTGTCTATTTATTATTTTTTTTACTACGCATCAAGCTGCGCTGCTTGTCTTTGCTCCTGTGTGCTCGCGCACTCTCGCCTTTTCCACTTATTTTTATTTTTGATTTATTTTGTGAATTTAAAAAAAATACGCATCGTGCTGTGCTGTTTGTGTTTGCTTGAGTGCATTCGCGCGCTCTCGCTTTCTCCACTTTACAATTTGTTTGTTATTATTTATCTATTCCTGAGAGTTTATCTTATTTTTTATTTGTTTATTTAAATGAAGTCGACAAGTTGCCTGCCCTTCCTTCCATTATCCGTCACCGAGACAAACTGAATCAACGTTCTGAGGTCGACATTGTAAAGATAAGGATTCAGGTCTGTCTGCTGTATACCTTTGCTCCTGCGCGCACTGCCCTTCTCTCCACATTTATGTGTTTGTTTGTTTGTCTATCTAATCTTTTGGGTTTTTATTTCTAATGAGGTCGACCAGTTGTCTATTTATTATTTTTTTTTACGACGCATCAATCTGCGCTGCTTGTCTTTGCTCCTGTGTGCTCGCGCACTCTCGCCTTTTCCACTTATTTTTATTTTTGATTTATTTTTGATTTATTTTGTCAATTTTAAAAAAAAATACGCATCGTGCTGTGCTGTTTGTGTTTGCTTGAGTGCATTCGCGCGCTCTCTCTTTCTGCACTTTACAATTTTTTTGTTATTATTTATCTATTCCTGAGAGTTTATCTTATTTTTTATTTGTTTATTTAAATGAAGTCGACCAGTTGCCGGCCCTTCCTTCCATTATCCGTCACCGAGACAAACTGAACAAAGTTCTGAGGTCGACCTTGTAAAATAAGGATTCAGGTCTGTCTGCTGTTTACCTTTGCTCCTGCACGCACTGCCCTTCTCTCCACATTTATGTGTTTGTTTGTTTGTCTATCTAATCTTTTGGGTTTTTATTTCTAATGAGGTCGACCAGTTGTCTATTTATTATTTTTTTTTACTACGCATCAAGCTGCGCTGCTTGTCTTTGCTCCTGTGTGCTCGCGCACTCTCGCCTTTTCCACTCATTTTTATTTTTGATTTATTTTTGATTTATTATGTCAATTTAAAAAAAAAATACGCATCGTGCTGTGCTGTTTGTGTTTGCTTGAGTGCATTCGCGCGCTCTCGCTTTCTCCACTTTACAATTTTTTTGTTATTATTTATCTATTCCTGAGAGTTTATCTTATTTTTTATTTGTTTATTTAAATGAAGTCGACCAGTTGCCTGCCCTTCCTTCCATTATCCGTCACCGAGACAAACTGAACAAAGTTCTGAGGTCGACCTTGTAAAGATACGGATTCAGGTCTGTCTGCTGTTTACCTTTGCTCCTGCACGCACTGCCCTTCTCTCCACATTTATGTGTTTGTTTGTTTGTCTATCTAATCTTTTGGGTTTTTATTTCTAATGAGGTCGACCAGTTGTCTATTTATTATTTTTTTTACTACGCATCAAGCTGCGCTGCTTGTCTTTGCTCCTGTGTGCTCGCGCACTCTCGCCTTTTCCACTTATTTTTATTTTTGATTTTTTTTTGATTTATTTTTTCAATTTTAAAAAAAAATACGCATCGTGCTGTGCTGTTTGTGTTTGCTTGAGTGCATTCGCGCGCTCTCGCTTTCTCCACTTTACAATTTTTTTGTTATTATTTATCTATTCCTGAGAGTTTATCTTATATTTTATTTGTTTATTTAAATGAAGTCGACCAGTTGCCTTCCCTTCCTTCCATTATCCGTCACCGAGACAAACTGAACAAAGTTCTGAGGTCGACCTTGTAAAGATAAGGATTCAGGTCTGTCTGCTGTTTACCTTTGCTCCTGCGCGCACTGCCCTTCTCTCCACATTTATGTGTTTGTTTGTTTGTCTATCTAATCTTTACGGTTTTTATTTCTAATGAGGTCGACCAGTTGTCAATTTATTATTTTTTTTTACTACGCATCAAGCTGCGTTGCTTGTCTTTGCTCCTGTGTGCTCGCGCACTCTCGCCTTTTCCACTTATTTTTATTTTTGATTTATTTTTTATATATTTTGTCAATTTAAAAAAAAAATACGCATCGTGCTGTGCTGTTTGTGTTTGCTTGAGTGCATTCGCGCGCTCTCGCTTTCTCCACTTTACAATTTTTTTGTTATTATTTATCTATTCCTCAGAGTTTATCTTATTTTTTATTTGTTTATTTAAATGAAGTCGACCAGTTGCCTGCCCTTCCTTCCATTATCCGTCACTGAGACAAACTGAACAAAGTTCTGAGGTCGACCTTGTAAAGATAAGGATTCAGGTCTCTCTGCTGTTTACCTTTGCTCCTGCGCGCACTGCCCTTCTCTCCACATTTATGTGTTTGTTTGTTTGTCTATCTAATCTTTGGGGTTTTTATTTCTAATGAGGTCGACCAGTTGTCTATTTATTATTTTTTTTACTACGCATCAAGCTGCGCTGCTTGTCTTTGCTCCTGTGTGCTCGCGCACTCTCGCCTTTTCCACTTATTTTTATTTTTGATTTATTTTTGATTTATTTTGTCAATTTAAAAAAAAATACGCATCGTGCTATGCTGTTTGTGTTTGCTTGAGTGCATTCGCGCGCTCTCGCTTTCTCCACGTTACAATTTTTTTGTTATTATTTATCTATTCCTGAGAGTTTATCTTATTTTTTATTTGTTTATTTAAATGAAGTCGACCAGTTGCCTGCCCTTCCTTCCATTATCCGTCACCGAGACAAACTGAACAAAGTTCTGAGGTCGACCTTGTAAAGATAAGGATTCAGGTCTGTCTGCTGTTTACCTTTGCTCCTGCACGCACTGCCCTTCTCTCCACATTTATGTGTTTGTTTGTTTGTCTATCTAATCTTTTGGGATTTTATTTCTAATGAGGTCGACCAGTTGTCTATTTATTATTTTTTTTTACTACGCATCAAGCTGCGCTGCTTGTCTTTGCTCCTGTGTGCTCGCGCACTCTCGCCTTTTCCACTTATTTTTATTTTTGATTTATTTTTGATTTATTTTGTCAATTTTAAAAAAAAATACGCATCGTGCTGTGCTGTTTGTGTTTGCTTGAGTGCATTCGCGCGCTCTCGCTTTCTCCACTTTACAATTTTTTTGTTATTATTTATCTATTCCTGAGAGTTTATCTTATTTTTTATTTGTTTATTTAAATGAAGTCGACCAGTTGCCTGCCCTTCCTTCCATTATCCGTCACCGAGACAAACTGAACAAAGTTCTGAGGTCGACCTTGTAAAGATACGGATTCAGGTCTGTCTGCTGTTTACCTTAGCTCCTGCACGCACTGCCCTTCTGTCCACATTTATGTGTTTGTTTGTTTGTCTATCTAATCTTTTGGGTTTTTATTTCTAATGAGGTCGACCAGTTGTCTATTTATTATTTTTTTTACTACGCATCAAGCTGCGCTGCTTGTCTTTGCTCCTGTGTGCTCGCGCACTCTCGCCTTTTCCACTTATTTTTATTTTTGATTTTTTTTTTGATTTATTTTTTCAATTTTAAAAAAAAATACGCATCGTGCTGTGCTGTTTGTGTTTGCTTGAGTGCATTCGCGCGCTCTCGCTTTCTCCACTTTACAATTTTTTTGTTATTATTTATCTATTCCTGAGAGTTTATCTTATTTTTTATTTGTTTATTTAAATGAAGTCGACCAGTTGCCTTCCCTTCCTTCCATTATCCGTCACCGAGACAAACTGAACAAAGTTCTGAGGTCGACCTTGTAAAGATAAGGATTCAGTTCTGTCTGCTGTTTACCTTTGCTCCTGCGCGCACTGCCCTTCTCTCCACATTTATGTGTTTGTTTGTTTGTCTATCTAATCTTTACGGTTTTTATTTCTAATGAGGTCGACCAGTTGTCTATTTATTATTTTTTTTACTACGCATCAAGCTGCGCTGCTTGTCTTTGCTCCTGTGTGCTCGCGCACTCTCGCCTTTTCCACTTATTTTTATTCTTGATATATTTTTGATTTATTTTGTCAATTTAAAAAAAATACGCATCGTGCTGTGCTTTTTGAGTTTGCTTGAGTGCAATCGCGCGCTCTCGCATTCTCCACTTTACAATTTTTTTGTTATTATTTATCTATTCCTGAGAGTTTATCTTATTTTTTATTTGTTTATTTAAATGAAGTCGACCAGTTGCCTGCCCTTCCTTCCATTATCCGTCACCGAGACAAACTGAACAAAGTTCTGAGGTCGACCTTGTAAAGATAAGGATTCAGGTCGGTCTGCTTTTTACCTTTGCTCCTTCGCGCACTGCCCTTCTCTCCACATTTATGTGTTTGTTTGTTTGTCTATATAATCTTTTCGGTTTTTATTTCTAATGAGGTCGACCAGTTGTCTATTTATTATTTTTTTTACTACGCATCAAGCTGCGCTGCTTGTCTTTGCTCCTGTGTGCTCGCGCACTCTCGCCTTTTCCACTTATTTTTATTTTTGATTTATTTTGTGAATTTAAAAAAAATACGCATCGTGCTGTGCTGTTTGTGTTTGCTTGAGTGCATTCGCGCGCTCTCGCTTTCTCCACTTTACAATTTGTTTGTTATTATTTATCTATTCCTGAGAGTTTATCTTATTTTTTATTTGTTTATTTAAATGAAGTCGACAAGTTGCCTGCCCTTCCTTCCATTATCCGTCACCGAGACAAACTGAATCAAAGTTCTGAGGTCGACCTTGTAAAGATAAGGAGTCAGGTCTGTCTGCTGTATACCTTTGCTCCTGCGCGCACTGCCCTTCTCTCCACATTTATGTGATTGTTTGTTTGTCTATCTAATCTTTTGGGTTTTTATTTCTAATGAGGTCGACCAGTTGTCTATTTATTATTTTTTTTTACTACGCATCAAGCTACGCTGCTTGTCTTTGCTCCTGTGTGCTCGCGCACTCTCGCCTTTTCCACTTATTTTTATTTTTGATTTATTTTTTATTTATTTTGTCAATTTTAAAAAAAAATACGCATCGTGCTGTTCTGTTTGTGTTTGCTTGAGTGCATTCGCGCGCTCTCGCTTTCTCCACTTTACAATTTTTTTGTTATTATTTATCTATTCCTGAGAGTTTATCTTATTTTTTATTTGTTTATTTAAATGAAGTCGACCAGTTGCCTGCCCTTCCTTCCATTATCCGTCACCGAGACAAACTGAACAAAGTTCTGAGGTCGACCTTGTAAAGATACGGATTCAGGTCTGTCTGCTGTTTACCTTTGCTCCTGCACGCACTGCCCTTCTCTCCACATTTATGTGTTTGTTTGTTTGTCTATCTAATCTTTTGGGTTTTTATTTCTAATGAGGTCGACCAGTTGTCTATTTATTATTTTTTTTTACTACGCATCAAGCTGCGCTGCTTGTCTTTGCTCCTGTGTGCTCGCGCACTCTCGCCTTTTCCACTTATTTTTATTTTTGATTTTTTTTTGATTTATTTTTTCAATTTTAAAAAAAAATACGCATCGTGCTGTGCTGTTTGTGTTTGCTTGAATGCATTCGCGCGCTCTCGCTTTCTCCACTTTACAATTTTTTTGTTATTATTTATCTATTCCTGAGAGTTTATCTTATTTTTTATTTGTTTATTTAAATGAAGTCGACCAGTTGCCTTCCCTTCCTTCCATTATCCGTCACCGAGACAAACTGAACAAAGTTCTGAGGTCGACCTTGTAAAGATAAGGATTCAGGTCTGTCTGCTGTTTACCTTTGCTCCTGCGCGCACTACCCTTCTCTCCACATTTATGTGTTTGTTTGTTTGTCTATCTAATCTTTACGGTTTTTATTTCTAATGAGGTCGACCAGTTGTCTATTTATTATTTTTTTTACTACGCATCAAGCTGCGCTGCTTGTCTTTGCTCCTGTGTGCTCGCGCACTCTCGCCTTTTCCACTTATTTTTATTCTTGATTTATTTTTGATTTATTTTGTCAATTTAAAAAAAAATACGCATCGTGCTGTGCTTTTTGAGTTTGCTTGAGTGCAATCGCGCGCTCTCGCATTCTCCACTTTACAATTTTTTTGTTATTATTTATCTATTCCTGAGAGTTTATCTTATTTTTTATTTGTTTATTTAAATGAAGTCGACCAGTTGCCTGCCCTTCCTTCCATTATCCGTCACCGAGACAAACTGAACAAAGTTCTGAGGTCGACCTTGTAAAGATAAGGATTCAGGTCGGTCTGCTTTTTACCTTTGCTCCTTCGCGCACTGCCCTTCTCTCCACATTTATGTGTTTGTTTGTTTGTCTATATAATCTTTTCGGTTTTTATTTCTAATGAGGTCGACCAGTTGTCTATTTATTATTTTTTTTACTACCCATCAAGCTGCGCTGCTTGTCTTTGCTCCTGTGTGCTCGCGCACTCTCGCCTTTTCCACTTATTTTTATTTTTGATTTATTTTGTGAATTTAAAAAAAATACGCATCGTGCTGTGCTGTTTGTGTTTGCTTGAGTGCATTCGCGCGCTCTCGCTTTCTCCACTTTACAATTTGTTTGTTATTATTTATCTATTCCTGAGAGTTTATCTTATTTTTTATTTGTTTATTTAAATGAAGTCGACAAGTTGCCTGCCCTTCCTTCCATTATCCGTCACCGAGACAAACTGAATCAAAGTTCTGAGGTCGACCTTGTAAAGATAAGGATTCAGGTCTGTCTGCTGTATACCTTTGCTCCTGCGCGCACTGCCCTTCTCTCCACATTTATGTGATTGTTTGTTTGTCTATCTAATCTTTGGGGTTTTTATTTCTAATGAGGTCGACCAGTTGTCTATTTATTATTTTTTTTTACGACGCATCAATCTGCGCTGCTTGTCTTTGCTCCTGTGTGCTCGCGCACTCTCGCCTTTTCCACTTATTTTTATTTTTGATTTATTTTTGATTTATTTTGTCAATTTTAAAAAAAAAATACGCATCGTGCTGTGCTGTTTGTGTTTGCTTGAGTGCATTCGCGGGCTCTCTCTTTCTCCACTTTACAATTGTTTTGTTAATATTTATCTATTCCTGAGAGTTTATCTTATTTTTTATTTGTTTATTTAAATGAAGTCGACCAGTTGCCTGCCCTTCCTTCCATTATCCGTCACCGAGACAAACTGAACAAAGTTCTGAGGTCGACCTTGTAAAGATAAGGATTCAGGTCTGTCTGCTGTTTACCTTTGCACCTGCGCTCACTGCCCTTCTCTCCACATTTATGTGTTTGTTTGTTTGTCTATCTAATCTTTTGGGTTTTTATTTCTAATGAGGTCGACCAGTTGTCTATTTATTATTTTTTTTACTACGCATCAAGCTGCGCTGCTTGTCTTTGCTCCTGTGTGCACGCGCACTCTCGCCTTTTCCACTTATTTTTATTTTTGATTTATTTTTGATTTATTTTGTCAATTTAAAAAAAATACGCATCGTGCTGTGCTGTTTGTGCTTGCTTGAGTGCATTCGCGCGCTCTCGCTTTCTCCACGTTACAATTTTTTTGTTATTATTTATCTATTCCTGAGAGTTTATCTTATTTTTTATTTGTTTATTTAAATGAAGTCGACCAGTTGCCTGCCCTTCCTTCCATTATCCGTCACCGAGACAAACTGAACAAAGTTCTGAGGTCGACCTTGTAAAGATAAGGATTCAGGTCTGTCTGCTGTTTACCTTTGCTCCTGCACGCACTGCCCTTCTCTCCACATTTATGTGTTTGTTTGTTTGTCTATCTAATCTTTTGGGTTTTTATTTCTAATGAGGTCGACCAGTTGTCTATTTATTATTTTTTTTTACTACGCATCAAGCTGCGCTGCTTGTCTTTGCTCCTGTGTGCTCGCGCACTCTCGCCTTTTCCACTTATTTTTATTTTTGATTTATTTTTGATTTATTTTGTCAATTTTAAAAAAAAAATACGCATCGTGCTGTGCTGTTTGTGTTTGCTTGAGTGCATTCGCGCGCTCTCGCTTTCTCCACTTTACAATTTTTTGTTATTATTTATCTATTCCTGAGAGTTTATCTTATTTTTTATTTGTTTATTTAAATGAAGTCGACCAGTTGCCTGCCCTTCCTTCCATTATCCGTCACCGAGACAAACTGAACAAAGTTCTGAGGTCGACCTTGTAAAGATACGGATTCAGGTCTGTCTGCTGTTTACCTTTGCTCCTGCACGCACTGCCCTTCTCTCCACATTTATGTGTTTGTTTGTTTGTCTATCTAATCTTTTGGGTTTTTATTTCTAATGAGGTCGACCAGTTGTCTATTTATTATTTTTTTTACTACGCATCAAGCTGCGCTGCTTGTCTTTGCTCCTGTGTGCTCGCGCACTCTCGCCTTTTCCACTTATTTTTATTTTTGATTTTTTTTTGATTTATTTTTTCAATTTTAAAAAAAAATACGCATCGTGCTGTGCTGTTTGTGTTTGCTTGAGTGCATTCGCGCGCTCTCGCTTTCTCCACTTTACAATTTTTTTGGTATTATTTATCTATTCCTGAGAGTTTATCTTATTTTTTATTTTTTTATTTAAATGAAGTCGACCAGTTGCCTTCCCTTCCTTCCATTATCCGTCACCGAGACAAACTGAACAAAGTTCTGAGGTCGACCCTGTAAAGATAAGGATTCAGGTCTGTCTGCTGTTTACCTTTGCTCCTTCGCGCACTGCCCTTCTCTCCACATTTATGTGTTTGTTTGTTTGTCTATATAATCTTTTCGGTTTTTATTTCTAATGAGGTCGACCAGTTGTCTATATATTATTTTTTTTACTACGCATCAAGCTGCGCTGCTTGTCTTTGCTCCTGTGTGCTCGCGCACTCTCGCCTTTTCCACTTATTTTTATTTTTGATTTATATTGTGAATTTAAAAAAAATACGCATCGTGCTGTGCTGTTTGTGTTTGCTTGAGTGCATTCGCGCGCTCTCGCTTTCTCCACTTTACAATTTGTTTGTTATTATTTATCTATTCCTGAGAGTTTATCTTATTTTTTATTTGTTTATTTAAATGAAGTCGACAAGTTGCCTGCCCTTCCTTCCATTATCCGTCACCGAGACAAACTGAATCAAAGTTCTGAGGTCGACCTTGTAAAGATAAGGATTCAGGTCTGTCTGCTGTATTCCTTTGCTCCTGCGCGCACTGCCCTTCTCTCCACATTTATGTGATTGTTTGTTTGTCTATCTAATCTTTTGGGTTTTTATTTCTAATGAGGTCGACCAGTTGTCTATTTATTATTTTTTTTTACGACGCATCAATCTGCGCTGCTTGTCTTTGCTCCTGTGTGCTCGCGCACTCTCGCCTTTTCCACTTATTTTTATTTTTGATTTATTTTTGATTTATTTTGTCAATTTTAAAAAAAAATACGCATCGTGCTGTGCTGTTTGTGTTTGCTTGAGTGCATTCGCGGGCTCTCTCTTTCTCCACTTTACAATTGTTTTGTTAATATTTATCTATTCCTGAGAGTTTATCTTATTTTTTATTTGTTTATTTAAATGAAGTCGACCAGTTGCCTGCCCTTCCTTCCATTATCCGTCACCGAGACAAACTGAACAAAGTTCTGAGGTCGACCTTGTAAAGATAAGGATTCAGGTCTGTCTGCTGTTTACCTTTGCACCTGCGCTCACTGCCCTTCTCTCCACATTTATGTGTTTGTTTGTTTGTCTATCTAATCTTTTGGGTTTTTATTTCTAATGAGGTCGACCAGTTGTCTATTTATTATTTTTTTTACTACGCATCAAGCTGCGCTGCTTGTCTTTGCTCCTGTGTGCACGCGCACTCTCGCCTTTTCCACTTATTTTTATTTTTGATTTATTTTTGATTTATTTTGTCAATTTAAAAAAAATACGCATCGTGCTGTGCTGTTTGTGCTTGCTTGAGTGCATTCGCGCGCTCTCGCTTTCTCCACGTTACAATTTTTTTGTTATTATTTATCTATTCCTGAGAGTTTATCTTATTTTTTATTTGTTTATTTAAATGAAGTCGACCAGTTGCCTGCCCTTCCTTCCATTATCCGTCACCGAGACAAACTGAACAAAGTTCTGAGGTCGACCTTGTAAAGATAAGGATTCAGGTCTGTCTGCTGTTTACCTTTGCTCCTGCACGCACTGCCCTTCTCTCCACATTTATGTGTTTGTTTGTTTGTCTATCTAATCTTTTGGGTTTTTATTTCTAATGAGGTCGACCAGTTGTCTATTTATTATTTTTTTTTACTACGCATCAAGCTGCGCTGCTTGTCTTTGCTCCTGTGTGCTCGCGCACTCTCGCCTTTTCCACTTATTTTTATTTTTGATTTTTTTTTGATTTATTTTTTCAATTTAAAAAAAAAATACGCATCCTGCTGTGCTGTTTGTGTTTGCTTGAGTGCATTCGCGCGCTCTCGCTTTCTCCACTTTACAATTTTTTTGGTATTATTTATCTATTCCTGAGAGTTTATCTTATTTTTTATTTTTTTATTTAAATGAAGTCGACCAGTTGCCTTCCCTTCCTTCCATTATCCGTCACCGAGACAAACTGAACAAAGTTCTGAGGTCGACCTTGTAAAGATAAGGATTCAGGTCTGTCTGCTGTTTACCTTTGCTCCTGCGCGCACTGCCCTTCTCTCCACATTTATGTGTTTGTTTGTTTGTCTATCTAATCTTTACGGTTTTTATTTCTAATGAGGTCGACCAGTTGTCTATTTATTATTTTTTTTACTACGCATCAAGCTGCGCTGCTTGTCTTTGCTCCTGTGTGCTCGCGCACTCTCGCCTTTTCCACTTATTTTTATTTTTGATTTATTTTGTGAATTTAAAAAAAATACGCATCATGCTGTGCTGTTTGTGTTTGCTTGAGTGCATTCGCGCGCACTCGCTTTCTCCACTTTACAATTTGTTTGTTATTATTTATCTATTCCTGAGAGTTTATCTTATTTTTTATTTGTTTATTTAAATGAAGTCGACAAGTTGCCTGCCCTTCCTTCCATTATCCGTCACCGAGACAAACTGAATCAAAGTTCTGAGGTCGACCTTGTAAAGATAAGGATTCAGGTCTGTCTGCTGTATACCTTTGCTCCTGCGCGCACTGCCCTTCTCTCCACAATTATGTGTTTGTTTGTTTGTCTATCTAATCTTTTGGGTTTTTATTTCTAATGAGGTCGACCAGTTGTCTATTTATTATTTTTTTTTACGACGCATCAATCTGCGCTGCTTGTCTTTGCTCCTGTGTGCTCGCGCACTCTCGCCTTTTCCACTTATTTTTATTTTTGATTTATTTTTGATTTATTTTGTCAATTTTTAAAAAAAATACGCATCGTGCTGTGCTGTTTGTGTTTGCTTGAGTGCATTCGCGCGCTCTCTCTTTCTCCACTTTACAATTGTTTTGTTAATATTTATCTATTCCTGAGAGTTTATCTTATTTTTTATTTGTTTATTTAAATGAAGTCGACCAGTTTCCTGCCCTTCCTTCCATTATCCGTCACCGAGACAAACTGAACAAAGTTCTGAGGTCGACCTTGTAAAGATAAGGATTCAGGTCTGTCTGCTGTTTACCTTTGCACCTGCGCGCACTGCCCTTCTCTCCACATTTATGTGTTTGTTTGTTTGTCTATCTAATCTTTTGGGTTTTTATTTCTAATGAGGTCGACCAGTTGTCTATTTATTATTTTTTTTACTACGCATCAAGCTGCGCTGCTTGTCTTTGCTCCTGTGTGCACGCGCACTCTCGCCTTTTCCACTTATTTTTATTTTTGATTTATTTTTGATTTATTTTGTCAATTTAAAAAAAAATACGCATCGTGCTGTGCTGTTTGTGCTTGCTTGAGTGCATTCGCGCGCTCTCGCTTTCTCCACGTTACAATTTTTTTGTTATTATTTATCTATTCCTGAGAGTTTATCTTATTTTTTATTTGTTTATTTAAATGAAGTCGACCAGTTGCCTGCCCTTCCTTCCATTATCCGTCACCGAGACAAACTGAACAAAGTTCTGAGGTCGACCTTGTAAAGATAAGGATTCAGGTCTGTCTGCTGTTTACCTTTGCTCCGGCGCGCACTGCCCTTCTCTCCACATTTATGTGTTTGTTTGTTTGTCTATCTAATCTTTGGGGTTTTTATTTCTAATGAGGTCGACCAGTTGTCTATTTATTATTTTTTTTTACTACGCATCAAGCTGCGTTGCTTGTCTTTGCTCCTGTGTGGTCGCGCACTCTCGCCTTTTCCACTTATTTTTATTTTTGATTTATTTTTTATATATTTTGTCAATTTAAAAAAAATACGCATCGTGCTGTGCTGTTTGTGTTTGCTTGAGTGCATTCGCGCGCTCTCGCTTTCTCCACTTTACAATTTTTTTGTTATTATTTATCTATTCCTGAGAGTTTATCTTATTTTTATTTGTTTATTTAAATGAAGTCGACCAGTTGCCTGCCCTTCCTTCCATTATCCGTCACTGAGACAAACTGAACAAAGTTCTGAGTTCGACCTTGTAAAGATAAGGATTCAGGTCTCTCTGCTGTTTACCTTTGCCCCTGCGCGCACTGCCCTTCTCTCCACATTTATGTGTTTGTTTGTTTGTCTATCTAATCTTTTCGGTTTTTATTTCTAATGAGGTCGACCAGTTGTCTATTTATTATTTTTTTTACTACGCATCAAGCTGTGCTGCTTGTCTTTGCTCCTGTGTGCTCGCGCACTCTCGCCTTTTCCACTTATTTTTATTTTTGATTTATTTTTGATTTATTTTGTCAATTTTAAAAAAAATACGCATCGTGCTGTGTTGTTTGTGTTTGCTTGAGTGCATTCGCGCGCTCTCGCTTTCTCCACTTTACAATTTTTTTGTTATTATTTATCTATTCCTGAGAGTTTATCTTATTTTTTATTTGTTTATTTAAATGAACTCGACCAGTTGCCTGCCCTTCCTTCCATTATCCGTCACCGAGACAAACTGAACAAAGTTCTGAGGTCGACCTTGTAAAGATAAGGATTCAGGTCTGTCTGCTGTTTACCTTTGCTCCTGCGCGCACTGCCCTTCTCTCCACATTTATGTGTTTGTTTGTTTGTCTATCTAATCTATTGGATTTTTATTTCTAATGAGGTCGACCAGTTGTCTATTTATTATTTTTTTTACTACGCATCAAGCTGCGCTGCTTGTCTTTGCTCCTGTGTGCTCGCGCACTCTCGCCTTTTCCACTTATTTTTATTTTTGATTTATTTTTTATTTATTTTGTCAATTTAAAAAAAAATACCCATCGTGCTGTGCTGTTTGTGTTTGCTTGAGTGCATTCGCGCGATCTCGCTTTCTCCACTTTACAATTTTTTTGTTATTATTTATCTATTCCTGAGAGTTTATCTTATTTTTTATTTGTTTATTTAAATGAAGTCGACCAGTTGCCTGCCCTTCCTTCCATTATCCGTCACCGAGACAAAATGAACAAAGTCCTGAGGTCGACCTTGTAAAGATAAGGATTCAGGTCTGTCTGCTGTTTACCTTTGCTCCTGCGCGCACTGCCCTTCTCTCCACATTTATGTGTTTGTTTGTTTGTCTATCTATTCTTTTGGGTTTTTATTTCTAATGAGGTCGACCAGTTGTCTATTTATTATTTTTTTTTACTACGCATCAAGCTGCGCTGCTTGTCTTTGCTCCTGTGTGCTCGCGCACTCTCGCCTTTTCCACTTATTTTTTTTTTGATTTATTTTTGATTTATTTTGTCAATTTTAAAAAAATACGCATCGTGCTGTGCTGTTTGTGTTTCCTTGAGTGCATTCGCGCTCTCTCGCTTTCTCCACTTTACAATTTTTTTGTTATTATTTATCTATTCTTGAGAGTTTATCTTATTTTTTATTTGTTTATTTAAATGAAGTCGACCAGTTGCCTACCCTTCCTTCCATTATCCGTCACCGAGACAAACTGAACAAAGTTCTGAGGTCGACCTTGTAAAGATAAGGATTCAGGTCTGTCTGCTGTTTACCTTTGCTCCTGCGCGCACTGCCCTTCTCTCCACATTTATGTGTTTGTTTGTTTGTCTATCTAATCTTTGGGGTTTTTATTTCTAATGAGGTCGACCAGTTGTCTATTTATTATTTTTTTTACTACGCATCAAGCTGCGCTGCTTGTCTTTGCTCCTGTGTGCTCGCGCACTCTCGCCTTTTCCACTTATTTTTATTCTTGATTTATTTTTTATTTATTTTGTCAATTTTAAAAAAAATACGCATCGTGCTGTGCTGTTTGAGTTTGCTTGAGTGCAATCGCGCGCTCTCGCATTCTCCACTTTACAATTTTTTTGTTATTATTTATCTATTCCTGAGAGTTTATCTTATTTTTTATTTGTTTATTTAAATGAAGTCGACCAGTTGCCTGCCCTTCCTTCCATTATCCGTCACCGAGACAAACTGAACAAAGTTCTGAGGTCGACCTTGTAAAGATAAGGATTAAGGTCGGTCTGCTGTTTACCTTTGCTCCTGCGCGCACTGCCCTTCTCTCCACATTTATGTGTTTGTTTGTTTGTCTATCTAATCTTTTGGGTTTTTATTTCTAATGAGGTCGACCAGTTGTCTATTTATTATTTTTTTTACTATGCATCAAGCTGCGCTGCTTGACTTTGCTCCTGTGTGCTCCCGCACTCTCGCCTTTTCCACTTATTTTTATTTTTGATTTATTTTTGATTTGTGTTGTCAATTTAAAAAAAAAATACGCATCGTGCTGTGCTGTTTGTGTTTGCTTGAGTGCATTCGCGAGCTCTCGCTTTCTGCACATTACAATTTTTTTGTTATTATTTATCTATTCCTAAGAGTTTATCTTATTTTTTATTTGTTTATTTAAATGAAGTCGACCAGTTGCCTGCCCTTCCTTCCATTATCCGTCACCGAGACAAACTGAACAAAGTTCTGAGGTCGACCTTGTAAAGATAAGGATTCAGGTCTGTCTGCTGTTTACCTTTGCTCCTGCGCGCACTGCCCTTCTGTCCACATTTATGTGTTTGTTTGTTTCTCTATCTAATCTTTTCGGTTTTTATTTCTAATGAGGTCGACCAGTTGTCTATTTATTATTTTTTTTACTACGCATCAAGCTGCGCTGCTTGTCTTTGCTCCTGTGTGCTCGCGCACTCTCGCCTTTTCCACTTATTTTTATTTTTGATTTATTTTGTGAATTAAAAAAAAATACGCATCATGCTGTGCTGTTTGTGTTTGCTTGTGTGCATTCGCGCGCTCTCGCTTTCTCCACTTTACAATTTGTTTGTTATTATTTATCTATTCCTGAGAGTTTATCTTATTTTTTATTTGTTTATTTAAATGAAGTCGACAAGTTGCCTGCCCTTCCTTCCATTATCCGTCACCGAGACAAACTGAATCAAAGTTCTGAGGTCGACCTTGTAAAGATAAGGATTCAGGTCTGTCTGCTGTATACCTTTGCTCCTGCGCGCACTGCCCTTCTCTCCACATTTATGTGTTTGTTTGTTTGTCTATCTAATCTTTTGGGTTTTTATTTCTAATGAGGTCGACCAGTTGTCTATTTATTATTTTTTTTTTTACGACGCATCAATCTGCGCTGCTTGTCTTTGCTCCTGTGTGCTCGCGCACTCTCGCCTTTTCCACTTATTTTTATTTTTGATTTATTTTTGATTTATTTTGTCAATTTTAAAAAAAAATACGCTTCGTGCTGTGCTGTTTGTGTTTGCTTGAGTGCATTCGCGCGCTCTCTCTTTCTACACTTTACAATTGTTTTGTTAATATTTATCTATTCCTGAGAGTTTATCTTATTTTTTATTTGTTTATTTAAATGAAGTCGACCAGTTGCCTGCCCTTCCTTCCATTATCCGTCACCGAGACTAACTGAACAAAGTTCTGAGGTCGACCTTGTAAAGATAAGGATTCAGGTCTGTCTGCTGTTTACCTTTGCTCCTGCGCGCTCTGCCCTTCTCTCCACATTTATGTGTTTGTTTGTTTGTCTATCTAATCTTTTCGGTTTTTATTTCTAATGAGGTCGACCAGTTGTCTATTTATTATTTTTTTTACTACGCATTAAGCTGTGCTGCTTGTCTTTGCTCCTGTGTGCTCGCGCACTCTCGCCTTTTCCACTTATTTTTATTTTTGATTTATTTTTGATTTATTTTGTCAATTTAAAAAAAATACGCATCGTGCTGTGCTGTTTGTGCTTGCTTGAGTGCATTCGCGCGCTCTCGCTTTCTCCACGTTACAATTTTTTTGTTATTATTTATCTGTTCCTGACAGTTTATCTTATTTTTTATTTGTTTATTTAAATGAAGTCGACCAGTTGCCTGCCCTTCCTTCCATTATCCGTCACCGAGACAAACTGAACAAAGTTCTGAGGTCGACCTTGTAAAGATAAGGATTCAGGTCTGTCTGCTGTTTACCTTTGCTCCTGCACGCACTGCCCTTCTCTCCACATTTATGTGTTTGTTTGTTTGTCTATCTAATCTTTTGGGTTTTTATTTCTAATGAGGTCGACCAGTTGTCTATTTATTATTTTTTTTACTACGCATCAAGCTGCGCTGCTTGTCTTTGCTCCTGTGTGCTCGCGCACTCTCGCCTTTTCCACTTATTTTTATTTTTGATTTATTTTTGATTTATTTTTTCAATTTTAAAAAAAAATACGCATCGTGCTGTGCTGTTTGTGTTTGCTTGAGTGCATTCGCGCGCTCTCGCTTTCTCCACTTTACAATTTTTTTGTTATTATTTATCTATTCCTGAGAGTTTATCTTATTTTTTATTTGTTTATTTAAATGAAGTCGACCAGTTGCCTTCCCTTCCTTCCATTATCCGTCACCGAGACAAACTGAACAAAGTTCTGAGGTCGACCTTGTAAAGATAAGGATTCAGGTCTGTCTGCTGTTTACCTTTGCTCCTGCGCACACTGCCCTTCTCTCCACATTTATGTGTTTGTTTGTTTGTCTATCTAATCTTTACGGTTTTTATTTCTAATGAGGTCGACCAGTTGTCTATTTATTATTTTTTTTACTACGCATCAAGCTGCGCTGCTTGTCTTTGCTCCTGTGTGCTCGCGCACTCTCGCCTTTTCCACTTATATTTATTTTTGATTTATTTTTATTTATTTTGTCAATTTTAAAAAAATACGCATCGTGCTGTGCAGTTTGTGTTTGCTTGAGGGCATTCGCGTGCTCTCGCTTTCTCCACTTTACAATTTTTTTGTTATTATTTACCTATTCCAGAGAGTTTATCTTATTTTTTATTTGTTTATTTAAATGAAGTCGACCAGTTGCCTTCCCTTCCTTCCATTATCCGTCACCGAGACAAACTGAACAAAGTTCTGAGGTCGACCTTGTAAAGATAAGGATTCAGGTCTGTCTGCTGTTTACCTTTGCTCCGGCGCGCACTGCCCTTCTCTCCACATTTATGTGTTTGTTTGTTTGTCTATCTAATCTTTGGGGTTTTTATTTCTAATGACGTCGACCAGTTGTCTGTTTATTATTTTTTTTTACTACGCATCAAGCTGCGTTGCTTGTCTTTGCTCCTGTGTGCTCGCGCACTCTCGCCTTTTCCACTTATTTTTATTTTTGATTTATTTTTTATATATTTTATCAATTTTAAAAAAAAATACGCATCGTGCTGTGCTGTTTGTGTTTGCTTGAGTGCATTCGCGCGCTCTCGCTTTCTCCACTTTACAATTTTTTTGTTATTATTTATCTATTCCTGAGAGTTTATCTTATTTTTATTTGTTTATTTAAATGAAGTCGACCAGTTGCCTGCCCTTCCTTCCATTATCCGTCACTGAGACAAACTGAACAAAGTTCTGAGGTCGACCTTGTAAAGATAAGGATTCAGGTCTCTCTGCTGTTTACCTTTGCTCCTGCGCGCACTGCCCTTCTCTCCACATTTATGTGTTTGTTTGTTTGTCTATCTAATCTTTTCGGTTTTTATTTCTAATGAGGTCGACCAGTTGTCTATTTATTATTTTTTTTACTACGCATCAAGCTGTGCTGCTTGTCTTTGCTCCTGTGTGCTCGCGCACTCTCGCCTTTTCCACTTATTTTTATTTTTGATTTATTTTGATTTATTTTGTCAATTTTAAAAAAAATACGCATCGTGCTGTGTTGTTTGTGTTTGCTTGAGTGCATTCGCGCGCTCTCGCTTTCTCCACTTTACAATTTTTTTGTTATTATTTATCTATTCCTGAGAGTTTATCTTATTTTTTATTTGTTTATTTAAATGAAGTCGACCAGTTGCCTGCCCTTCCTTCCATTATCCGTCACCGAGACAAACTGAACAAAGTTCTGAGGTCGACCTTGTAAAGATAAGGATTCAGGTCTGTCTGCTGTTTACCTTTGCTCCTGCGCGCACTGCCCTTCTCTCCACATTTATGTGTTTGTTTGTTTATCTATCTAATCTATTGGGTTTTTATTTCTAATGAGGTCGACCAGTTGTCTATTTATTATTTTTTTTACTACGCATCAAGCTGCGCTGCTTGTCTTTGCTCCTGTGTGCTCGCGCACTCTCGCCTTTTCCACTTATTTTTATTTTTAATTTATTTTTATTTATTTTGTCAATTTAAAAAAAAATACCCATCGTGCTGTGCTGTTTGTGTTTGCTTGAGTGCATTCGCGCGCTCTCGCTTTCTCCACTTTACAATTTTTTTGTTATTATTTATCTATTCATGAGAGTTTATCTTATTTTTTATTTGTTTATTTAAATGAAGTCGACCAGTTGCCTGCCCTTCCTTCCATTATCCGTCACCGAGACAAAATGAACAAAGTCCTGAGGTCGACCTTGTAAAGAGAAGGATTCACGTCTGTCTGCTGTTTACCTTTGCTCCTGCGCGCACTGCCCTTCTCTCCACATTTATGTGTTTGTTTGTTTGTCTATCTATTCTTTTGGGTTTTTATTTCTAATGAGGTCGACCAGTTGTCTATTTATTATTTTTTTTTACTACGCATCAAGCTGCGCTGCTTGTCTTTGCTCCTGTGTGCTCGCGCACTCTCGCCTTTTCCACTTATTTTTATTTTGATTTTTTTTGATTTATTTTTTCAATTTTAAAAAAAAATACGCATCGTGCTGTGCTGTTTGTGTTTGCTTGAGTGCATTCGCGCGCTCTCGCTTTCTCCACTTTACAATTTTTTTGTTATTATTTATCTATTCCTGAGAGTTTATCTTATTTTTTATTTGTTTATTTAAATGAAGTCGACCAGTTGCCTTCCCTTCCTTCCATTATCCGTCACCGAGACAAACTGAACAAAGTTCTGAGGTCGACCTTGTAAAGATAAGGATTCAGGTCTGTCTGCTGTTTACCTTTGCTCCTGCGCGCACTGCCCTTCTCTCCACATTTATGTGTTTGTTTGTTTGTCTATCTAATCTTTACGGTTTTTATTTCTAATGAGGTCGACCAGTTGTCTATTTATTATTTTTTTTACTACGCATCAAGCTGCGCTGCTTGTCTTTGCTCCTGTGTGCTCGCGCACTCTCGCCTTTTCCACTTATATTTATTTTTGATTTATTTTTATTTATTTTGTCAATTTTAAAAAAATACGCATCGTGCTGTGCAGTTTGTGTTTGCTTGAGGGCATTCGCGTGCTCTCGCTTTCTCCACTTTACAATTTTTTTGTTATTATTTACCTATTCCAGAGAGTTTATCTTATTTTTTATTTGTTTATTTAAATGAAGTCGACCAGTTGCCTTCCCTTCCTTCCATTATCCGTCACCGAGACAAACTGAACAAAGTTCTGAGGTCGACCTTGTAAAGATAAGGATTCAGGTCTGTCTGCTGTTTACCTTTGCTCCTGCGCGCACTGCCCTTCTCTCCACATTTATGTGTTTGTTTGTTTGTCTATCTAATCTTTTCGGTTTTTATTTCTAATGAGGTCGACCAGTTGTCTATTTATTATTTTTTTTACTACGCATCAAGCTGCGCTGCTTGTCTTTGCTCCTGTGTGCTCGCGCACTCTCGCCTTTTCCACTTATTTTTATTTTTGATTTATTTTTGATTTATTTTGTCAATTTAAAAAAAAATACGCATCGTGCTGTGCTGTTTGTGCTTGCTTGAGTGCATTCGCGCGCTCTCACTTTCTCCACGTTACAATTTTTTTGTTATTATTTATCTATTCCTGACAGTTTATCTTATTTTTTATTTGTTTATTTAAATGAAGTCGACCAGTTGCCTGCCCTTCCTTCCATTATCCGTCACCGAGACAAACTGAACAAAGTTCAGAGGTCGACCTTGTAAAGATAAGGATTCAGGTCTGTCTGCTGTTTACCTTTGCTCCTGCACGCACTGCCCTTCTCTCCACATTTATGTGTTTGTTTGTTTGTCTATCTAATCTTTTGGGTTTTTATTTCTAATGAGGTCGACCAGTTGTCTATTTATTATTTTTTTTTACTACGCATCAAGCTGCGCTGCTTGTCTTTGCTCCTGTGTGCTCGCGCACTCTCGCCTTTTCCACTTATTTTTATTTTTGATTTATTTTTGATTTATTTTTTCAATTTTAAAAAAAAATACGCATCGTGCTGTGCTGTTTGTGTTTGCTTGAGTGCATTCGCGCGCTCTCGCTTTCTCCACTTTACAATTTTTTTGTTATTATTTATCTATTCCTGAGAGTTTATCTTATTTTTTATTTGTTTTATTTAAATGAAGTCGACCAGTTGCCTTCCCTTCCTTCCATTATCCGTCACCGAGACAAACTGAACAAAGTTCTGAGGTCGCCCTTGTAAAGATAAGGATTCAGGTCTCTCTGCTGTTTACCTTTGCTCCTGCGCGCACTGCCCTTCTCTCCACATTTATGTGTTTGTTTGTTTGTCTATCTAATCTTTTCGGTTTTTATTTCTAATGAGGTCGACCAGTTGTCTATTTATTATTTTTTTAACTATGCATCAAGCTGCGCTGCTTGACTTTGCTCCTGTGTGCTCCCGCACTCTCGCCTTTTCCACTTATTTTTATTTTTGATTTATTTTTGATTTATGTTGTCAATTTAAAAAAAAATACGCATCGTGCTGTGCTGTTTGTGTTTGCTTGAGTGCATTCGCGAGCTCTCGCTTTCTGCACATTACAATTTTTTTGTTATTATTTATCTATTCCTAAGAGTTTATCTTATTTTTTATTTGTTTATTTAAATGAAGTCGACCAGTTGCCTGCCCTTCCTTCCATTATCCGTCACCGAGACAAACTGAACAAAGTTCTGAGGTCGACCTTGTAAAGATAAGGATTCAGGTCTGTCTGCTGTTTACCTTTGCTCCTGCGCGCACTGCCCTTCTCTCCACATTTATGTGTTTGTTTGTTTGTCTATCTAATCTTTTCGGTTTTTATTTCTAATGAGGTCGACCAGTTGTCTATTTATTATTTTTTTTTACTACGCATCAAGCTGCGCTGCTTGTCTTTGCTCCTGTGTGCTCGCGCACTCTCGCCTTTTCCACTTATTTTTATTTTTGATTTATTTTTGATTTATTTTGTCAATTTAAAAAAAATACGCATCGTGCTGTGCTGTTTGTGCTTGCTTGAGTGCATTCGCGCGCTCTCGCTTTCTCCACGTTTACAATTTTTTTGTTATTATTTATCAATTCCTGAGAGTTTATCTTATTTTTTATTTGTTTATTTAAATGAAGTCGACCAGTTGCCTGCCTTCCTTCCATTATCCGTCACCGAGACAAACTGAACAAAGTTCTGAGGTCGACCTTGTAAAGATAAGGATTCAGGTCTGTCTGCTGTTTACCTTTGCTCCTGCACGCACTGCCCTTCTCTCCACATTTATGTGTTTGTTTGTTTGTCTATCTAATCTTTTGGGTTTTTATTTCTAATGAGGTCGACCAGTTGTCTATTTATTATTTTTTTTTACTACGCATCAAGCTGCGCTGCTTGTCTTTGCTCCTGTGTGCTCGCGCACTCTCGCCTTTTCCACTTATTTTTATTTTTGATTTTTTTTTGATTTATTTTTTCAATTTAAAAAAAAAAATACGCATCGTGCTGTGCTGTTTGTGTTTGCTTGAGTGCATTCGCGCGCTCTCGCTTTCTCCACTTTACAATTTTTTTGTTATTATTTATCTATTCCTGAGAGTTTATCTTATTTTTTATTTGTTTATTTAAATGAAGTCGACCAGTTGCCTGCCCTTCCTTCCATTATCCGTCACCGAGACAAACTGAACAAAGTTCTGAGGTCGACCTTGTAAAGATAAGGATTCAGGTCTGTCTGCTGTTTACCTTTTCTCCTGCGCGCACTGCCCTTCTCTCCACATTTATGTGTTTGTTTGTTTGTCTATCTAATCTTTACGGTTTTTATTTCTAATGAGGTCGACCAGTTGTCTATTTATTATTTTTTTTACTACGCATCAAGCTGCGCTGCTTGTCTTTGCTCCTGTGTGCTCGCGCACTCTCGCCTTTTCCACTTATATTTATTTTTGATTTATTTTTATTTATTTTGTCAATTTTAAAAAAATACGCATCGTGCTGTGCAGTTTGTGTTGCTTGAGGGCATTCGCGTGCTCTCGCTTTCTCCACTTTACAATTTTTTTGTTATTATTTACCTATTCCAGAGAGTTTATCTTATTTTTTATTTGTTTATTTAAATGAAGTCGACCAGTTGCCTTCCCTTCCTTCCATTATCCGTCACCGAGACAAACTGAACAAAGTTCTGAGGTCGACCTTGTAAAGATAAGGATTCAGGTCTGTCTGCTGTTTACCTTTGCTCCGGCGCGCACTGCCCTTCTCTCCACATTTATGTGTTTGTTTGTTTGTCTATCTAATCTTTGGGGTTTTATTTCTAATGAGGTCGACCAGTTGTCTGTTTATTATTTTTTTTTACTAAGCATCAAGCTGCGTTGCTTGTCTTTGCTCCTGTGTGCTCGCGCACTCTCGCCTTTTCCACTTATTTTTATTTTTGATTTATTTTTTATATATTTTGTCAATTTTAAAAAAAAATACGCATAGTGCTGTGCTGTTTGTGTTTGCTTGAGTGCATTCGCGCGCTCTCGCTTTCTCCACTTTACAATTTTTTTGTTATTATTTATCTATTCCTGAGAGTTTATCTTATTTTTATTTGTTTATTTAAATGAAGTCGACCAGTTGCCTGCCCTTCCTTCCATTATCCGTCACAGAGACAAACTGAACAAAGTTCTGAAGTCGACCTTGTAAAGATAAGGATTCAGGTCTCTCTGCTGTTTACCTTTGCTCCTGCGCGCACTGCCCTTCTCTCCACATTTATGTGTTTGTTTGTTTGTCTATCTAATCTTTTCGGTTTTTATTTCTAATGAGGTCGACCAGTTGTCTATTTATTATTTTTTTTACTACGCATCAAGCTGTGCTGCTTGTCTTTGCTCCTGTGTGCTCGCGCACTCTCGCCTTTTCCACTTATTTTTATTTTTGATTTATTTTTGATTTATTTTGTCAATTTTAAAAAAAATACGCATCGTGCTGTGTTGTTTGTGTTTGCTTGAGTGCATCTCGCGCGCTCTCGCTTTCTCCACTTTACAATTTTTTTTGTATTATTTATCTATTCCTGAGAGTTTATCTTATTTTTATTTGTTTATTTAAATGAAGTCGACCAGTTGCCTGCCCTTCCTTCCATTGTCTGTCACCGAGACAAACTGATCAAAGTTCTGAGGTCGACCTTGTAAAGATAAGGATTCAGGTCTGTCTGCTGTTTACCTTTGCTCCTGCGCGCACTGCCCCTTCTCTCCACATTTACGGGTTTGTTTGTTTGTCTATCTAATCTTTTGGGTTTTTATTTCTAATGAGGTCAACCAGTTGTCTATTTATTATTTTTTTTACTACGCATCAAGCTGCGCTGCTTGTCTTTGCTCCTGTGTGCTCGCGCACTCACGCCTTTTCCACTTATTTTTATTTTTGATTTATTTTTGATTTATTTTGTCAATTTTTAAAAATAAATATGCATCGTGCTGTGCTGTTTGTTTGCTTGAGTGCATTCGCGCGCTCTCCCTTTCTCCACTTTACAATTTTTTTGTTATTATTTATCTATTCCTGAGAGTTTATCTTATTTTTATTTGTTTATTTAAATGAAGTCGACCAGTTGCCTGCCCTTCCTTCCATTATCCGTCACCGAGACAAACTGAACAAAGTTCTGAGGTCGACCTTGTAAAGATAAGGATTCAGGTCTGTCTGCTGTTACCTTTGCTCCTGCGCGCACTGCCCTTCTCTCCACATTTATATGTTTGTTTGTTTGTCTATCTAATCTTTTGGGTTTGTATTTCTAATGAGGTCGACCAGTTGTTTATTTATTATTTTTTTTACTACGCATCAAGCTGCGCTGCTTGTCTTTGCTCCTGTGTGCTCGCGCACTCTCGCCTTTTCCACTTACTTTTATTATTGATTTATTTTGTCAATTAAAAAAAAATACGCATCGTGCTGTGCTGTTTGTGTTTGCTTGAGTGCATTCGCGCACTCTCGCTTTCTCCACTTTACAATTTTTTTGTTATTATTTGTCTATTCCTGAGAGTTTATCTTATTTTTTATTTGTTTATTTAAATGAAGTCGACCAGTTGCCTGCCCTTCCTTCCATTATCCGTCACCGAGACAAACTGAAAAAAGTTCTGAGGTCGACCTTGTAAAGATAAGGATTCAGGTCTGTCTGCTGTTTACCTTTGCTCCTGCGCGCACTGCCCTTCTCTCCATATTTATGTGTTTGTTTGTTTGTCTATCTAATCTTTTGGGTTTTTATTTCTAATGAGGTCGACCAGTTGTCTATTTTTTTTTTTTTTACTACGCATCAAGCTGCGCTGCTTGTCTTTGCTCCTGTGTGCTCGCGCACTCTCGCCTTTTCCACTTATTTTTATTTTTGATTTATTTTTTATTTATTTTGTCAATTTAAAAAAAATACGCATCGTGCTGTGCTGTTTGTGTTTGCTTGAGTGCATTCGCGCGCTCTCGCTTTCTCCACTTTACAATTTTTTTGTTATTATTTATCTATTCCTGAGAGTTTTATCTTATTTTTTATTTGTTTATTTAAATGAAGTCGACCAGTTGCCTGCCCTTCCTTCCATTATCCGTCACCGAGACAAACTGAACAAAGTTCTGAGGTCGACCTTGTAAAGATAAGGATTCAGGTCTGTGTGCTGTTTACCTTTGCTCCTGCGCGCACTGCACTTCTCTCCACATTTATGTGTTTGTTTGTTGTCTATCTAATCTTTTGGGTTTTTATTTTCTAATGAGGTCGACCAGTTGTCTATTTATTATGTTTTTTTACTACGCATCAAGCTGCGCTGCTTGTCTTTGCTCCTGTGTGCTCGCGCACTCTCGCCTTTTCCACTTATTTTTATTTTTATTTATTTTTGATTTATTTTGTCAATTTAAAAAAAGTACGCATCGTGCTGTGCTGTTTGAGTTTGCTTGAGTGCATTCGCGCGCTCTCGCTTTCTCCACTTTACAATTTTTTTGGTATTATTTATCTATTCCTGAGAGTTTATCTTATTTTTTATTTGTTTATTTAAATGAAGTCGACCAGTTGCCTGCCCTTCCTTC
>NW_025957915.1:0-32370 GCF_023159225.1 Perognathus longimembris pacificus | reverse complement strand
CAGAAGTTTTACTCCCTGATATACAGCTGCCTACCCCCTTCGTAAGTGCAGGTCCTAAATGCGCTTTTTTTCTGTTCCCTCACCACAATCCTGATTCTTTTGGGAGTTACCAATACAGTAACCATACCAGGAAGTACTTAATTTATTAAGCTACTGCTTTTCTTAATCTCAGTGGAGATATTTACTGATAAACAGCTACCTACGCAGCATGTTCATGTCGTTCCTAAATGAGCTTTTATCTCTCTCCCCCTCACCACAAATCAGATTCTTCTGAGGAGTTCCCAGTACATTATCCTTTCCCCTGTGTAATTACCTTAACAAGCTCCAGCTGTTTTTATTCTCAGAAGGTTTGCTCCCTGATATACAGCTGTCTACCCTCTTCGTAAGTGCAGGTCCTAAATGAGCTTTTTTCTCTGTTCCCTCACCACAATCCAGATTCTTTTGGGCAGTTACCAGTACAGTAACCATACCAGGAAGTACTTAATTTATTAAGCTACTGCTTTGCTTAATCTCAGTGGAAATATTCACTGATAAACAGCTACCTACGCAGCATGTTCATGTCGTTCCTAGATGAGCTTTTATCTCTCTCCCCTCACCACAAATCAGATTCTTCTGAGGAGTTCCTAGTACATTATCCTTTCCCCTGTGTAATTACCTTAACAAGCTCCAGCTGTTTTTATTCTCAGAAGGTTTACTCCCTCATATACAACTGCCTACCCCCTTCGTAAGTGCAGGTCCTAAATGAGCTTGTTACTCTGTTCCCTCACCACAATCCAGATTCTTTTGGGGAGTTACCAGTACAGTAACCATACCAGAAAGTACTTAATTTATTAAGCTACTGCTTTTCTTAATCTCAGTGGAGATATTTACTGATAAACAGCTACCTACACAGCATGTTCATGTCGTTCCTAAATGAGCTTTAATCTCTCTCCCTCACCACAAATCAGATTCTTCTGAGGAGTTCCCAGTACATTATCCTTTCCCCTGTTTAATTACCTTAACAAGCTACAGCTGTTTTTATTCTCAGAAGGTTTAGCCCTGATATACAGCTGCCTACCCCCTTCGTAAGTGCAGGTCCTAAATGAGCTTTTTTTTCTGTTCCCTCACCACAATCCAGGTTCTTTTCGGGAGTTACCAGTACAGTAACCATACCAGGAAGTACTTAATTTATTAAGCTACTGCTTTTCTTAATCTCAGTGGAGATATTCACTGATAAACAGCTACCTACGCAGCATGTTCATGTCGTTCCTAAATGAGCTTTTATCTCTCTCCCCTCACCACAAATCAGCTTCTTCTGAGGAGTTCCCAGTAGATTATCCTTTCCCCTGTGTAATTACCATAACAAGCTCCAGCTGTTTTTATTCTCAGAAGGTTTGCTCCCTGATATACAGCTGCCTACCCCCTTCGTAAGTGCAGATCCTAAATGAGCTGTTTTTCTCTGTTCCCTCACCACAATCCAGATTCTTTTGGGAGTTACCAGTACAGTAACCATACCAGGAAGTACTTAATTTATTAAGCTACTGCTTTGCTTAATCTCAGTGGAGATATTCACTGATAAACAGCTACCTACGCAGCATGTTCATGTCGTTCCTAAATGAGCTTTTATCTCTCTCCCCTCACCACAAATCAGATTCTTCTGAGGAGTTCCTAGTACATTATCCTTTCCCCTGTGTAATTACCTTAACAAGCTCCAGCTGTTTTTATTCTCAGAAGGTTTACTCCCTGATATACAGCTGCCTACCCCCTTCGTAAGTGCAGGTCCTAAATGAGCTTTTTACTCTGTTCCCTCACCACAATCCAGATTCTTTTGGGGAGTTCCCAGTACAGTAACCATACCAGGAAGTACTTAATTTATTAAGCTACTGCTTTTCTTAATCTCAGTGGAGATATTTACTGATAAACAGCTACCTACGCAGCATGTTCATGTCGTTCCTAAATGAACTTTTACCTCTCTCCCCTCACCACAAATCAGATTCTTCTGAGGAGTTCACATTACATTATCCTTTCCGCTGTGTAATTACCTGAACAAGCTCCAGCTGTTTTTATTCTCAGAAGGTTTACTCCCTGATATACAGCTGCCTACCTCCTTCGTAAGTGCAGGTCCTAATTGAGATTTTTTCTCTGTTCCCTCACCACAATCCAGATTCTTTTGGGGAGTTACAGTACAGTAACCATACCAGGAAGTACTTAAATTATTAAGATACTGCTTTTCTTAATTCAGTGGAGATTTTTACTGATAAACAGCTACCTATGCAGCATGTTCATGTCGTTCTTAAATGAGCTTTTATCTCTCTCCCCTCACCACAAATCAGATTCTTCTGAGGAGTTCCCAGTACATTATCCTTTCCCCTGTGTAATTACCTTCACAAGCTCCAGCTGTTTCTATTCTCAGAAGGTTTACTCCCTGATATACAGCTGCCTACACCCTTCGTAAGTGCAGGTCCTAAATGAGCTATTATCTCTCTCCCCTCACCACAAATCAGATTCTTCTGAGGAGTTCCCAGTACATTATCCTTTCCCTTGTGTAATTACCTTAACAAGCTCCAGCTGTTTTTAATCTCAGAAGTTTTACTCCCTGATATACAGCTGCCTAACCCCTTCGTAAGTGCAGGTCCTAAATGCGCTTTTTTTCTGTTCCCTCACCACAATCCTGATTCTTTTGGGAATTACCAATACAGTAACCATACCAGGAAGTACTTAATTTATTAAGCTACTGCTTTTCTTAATCTCAGTGGAGATATTTACTGATAAACAGCTACCTACGCAGCATGTTCATGTCGTTCCTAAATGAGCTTTTATCTCTCTCCCCTCACCACAAATCAGATTCTTCTGAGGAGTTCCCAGTACATTATCCTTTCCCCTGTGTAATTACCTTAACAAGCTCCAGCTGTTTTTATTCTCAGAAGGTTTGCTCCCTGATATACAGCTGTCTACCCTCTTCGTAAGTGCAGGTCCTAAATGAGCTTTTTTCTCTGTTCCCTCACCACAATCCAGATTCTTTTGGGCAGTTACCAGTACAGTAACCATACCAGGAAGTACTTAATTTATTAAGCTACTGCTTTGCTTAATCTCAGTGGAAATATTCACTGATAAACAGCTACCTACGCAGCATGTTCATGTCGTTCCTAGATGAGCTTTTATCTCTCTCCCCTCACCACAAATCAGATTCTTCTGAGGAGTTCCTAGTACATTATCCTTTCCCCTGTGTAATTACCTTAACAAGCTCCAGCTGTTTTTATTCTCAGAAGGTTTACTCCCTCATATACAACTGCCTATCCCCTTCGTAAGTGCAGGTCCTAAATGAGCTTTTTACTCTGTTCCCTCACCACAATCCAGATTCTTTTGGGGAGTTACCAGTACAGTAACCATACCAGAAAGTACTTAATTTATTAAGCTACTGCTTTTCTTAATCTCAGTGGAGATATTTACTGATAAACAGCTACCTACACAGCATGTTCATGTCGTTCCTAAATGAGCTTTAATCTCTCTCCCCTCACCACAAATCAGATTCTTCTGAGGAGTTCCCAGTACATTATCCTTTCCCCTGTTTAATTACCTTAACAAGCTACAGCTGTTTTTATTCTCAGAAGGTTTAGCCCTGATATACAGCTGCCTACCCCCTTCGTAAGTGCAGGTCCTAAATGAGCTTTTTTTTCTGTTCCTCACCACAATCCAGGTTCTTTTCGGGAGTTACCAGTACAGTAACCATACCAGGAAGTACTTAATTTATTAAGCTACTGCTTTTCTTAATCTCAGTGGAGATATTCACTGATAAACAGCTACCTACGCAGCATGTTCATGTCGTTCCTAAATGAGCTTTTATCTCTCTCCCCTCACCACAAATCAGCTTCTTCTGAGGAGTTCCCAGTAGATTATCCTTTCCCCTGTGTAATTACCATAACAAGCTCCAGCTGTTTTTATTCTCAGAAGGTTTGCTCCCTGATATACAGCTGCCTACCCCCTTCGTAAGTGCAGATCCTAAATGAGCTGTTTTCTCTGTTCCCTCACCACAATCCAGATTCTTTTGGGGAGTTACCAGTACAGTAACCATACCAGGAAGTACTTAATTTATTAAGCTACTGCTTTGCTTAATCTCAGTGGAGATATTCACTGATAAACAGCTACCTACGCAGCATGTTCATGTCGTTCCTAAATGAGCTTTTATCTCTCTCCCCTCACCACAAATCAGATTCTTCTGAGGAGTTCCTAGTACATTATCCTTTCCCCTGTGTAATTACCTTAACAAGCTCCAGCTGTTTTTATTCGTAGAAGGTTTACTCCCTGATATACAGCTGCCTACCCCCTTCGTAAGTGCAGGTCCTAAATGAGCTTTTTTCTCTGTTCCCTCACCACAATCCAGATTCTTTTGCGGAGTTACCAGTACAGTAACCATTCCAGGAAGTACTTAATTTATTAAGCTACTGCTTTTCTTAATCTCAGTGGAGATATTTACTGATAAACAGGTACGTATGCAGCATGTACATGTCGTTCCTAAATGAGCTTTTATCTCTCTCCCCTCACCACAAATCAGATTTCTCTAAGGAGTTCCCAGTACATTATCCTTTCCCCTGTGTAATTACCTTAACAAGCTCCAGCTGTTTTTATTCCCAGAAGGTTTACTCCCTGATATACAGCTGCCTACCCCCTTCGTAAGTGCAGGTCCTAAATGAGGTTCTTTCTCTGTTCCCTCACCACAATCCAGCTTATTTTCGGGAGTTACCAGTACAGTAACCATACCAGGAAGTACTTAACTTATTAAGCTACTGCTTTTCTTAATCTCAGTGGAGATATTTACTGATAAACAGCTACCTACGCAGCATGTTCATGTCGTTCCTAAAAGAGCTTTTATCTGTCTCCCCTCACCACAAATCAGATTCTTCTGAGGAGTTCCCAGTACATTATCCTTTCCCCTCTGTAATTACCTTAACAAGCTCCAGTTGTTTTTATTCTCAGAAGGTTTACTCCCTTATATACAGCTGCCTACCCCCCTTCGTAAGTCCAGGTCCTAAATGAGCTTTTTTCTCTGTTCCCTCACCACAATCCAGATTCTTTTGGGTAGTTTCCAGTACAGTAACCATACCAGGAAGTACTTAATTTATTAAGCTACTGCTTTTAGTAATCTCAGTGGAGATATTTACTGATACACAGCTACCTACGCAGCATGTTCATGTCGTTCTTAATGAGCTTTTGTCTCTCTCCCCTCACCAAAAATCAGATTCTTCTGAGGAGTTCCCAGTACATTATCCTTTCCCCTGTGTAATTACGTTAAACAAGCTCCAGCTGTTTTTATTCTCAGAAGGTTTACTCCCTGATATACAGCTGCCTACCCCCTTCGTAAGTGCAGGTCCTAAATGAGCTTTTTTCTCTGTTCCCTCACCACAATCCAGAATCTTTTGGGGAGTTACCAGTACAGTAACCATACCAGGAAGTACTTAATTTATTAAGCTACTGCTTTTCTTAATCTCAGTGGAGATATTTACTGATAAACAGCTACCTACGCAGCATGTTCATGTCGTTCCTAAATGAACTTTTACTCTCTCCCCTCACCACAAATCAGATTCTTCTGAGGAGTTCCCATTACATTATCCTTTCCGCTGTGTAATTACCTGAACAAGCTCCAGCTGTTTTTATTCTCAGAAGGTTTACTCCCTGATATACAGCTGCCTACCTCCTTCGTAAGTGCAGGTCCTAATTGAGAATTTTTCTCTGTTCCCTCACCACAATCCAGATTCTTTTGGGGAGTTACCAGTACAGTAACCATACCAGGAAGTACTTAAATTATTAAGATACTGCTTTTCTTAATTCAGTGGAGATTTTTACTGATAAACAGCTACCTATGCAGCATGTTCATGTCGTTCTTAAATGAGCTTTTATCTCTCTCCCCTCACCACAAATCAGATTCTTCTGAGGAGTTCCCAGTACATTATCCTTTCCCCTGTGTAATTACCTTCACAAGCTCCAGCTGTTTCTATTCTCAGAAGGTTTACTCCCTGATATACTGCTGCCTACACCCTTCGTAAGTGCAGGTCCTAAATGAGCTATTATCTCTCTCCCCTCACCACAAATCAGATTCTTCTGAGGAGTTCCCAGTACATTATCCTTTCCCTTGTGTAATTACCTTAACAAGCTCCAGCTGTTTTTAATCTCAGAAGTTTTACTCCCTGATATACAGCTGCCTACCCCCTTCGTAAGTGCAGGTCCTAAATGCGCTTTTTTTCTGTTCCCTCACCACAATCCTGATTCTTTTGGGAGTTACCAATACAGTAACCATACCAGGAAGTACTTAATTTATTAAGCTACTGCTTTTCTTAATCTCAGTGGAGATATTTACTGATAAACAGCTACCTACGCAGCATGTTCATGTCGTTCCTAAATGAGCTTTTATCTCTCTCCCCTCACCACAAATCAGAGTCTTCTGAGGAGTTCCCAGTACATTATCCTTTCCCCTGTGTAATTACCTTAACAAGCTCCTGCTGTTTTTATTCTCAGAAGGTTTACTCCCTGATATACAGCTGCCTACCCCCTTCGTAAGTGCAGGTCCTAAATGAGCTTTTTTCTCTGTTCCCTCACCACACTCCAGATTCTTTTGGGGAGGTAAAAGTACAGTAACCAAACCAGGAAGTACTTAATTTATTAAGCTACTGCTTTTCTTAATCTCAGTGGAGATATTTACTGATAAACAGCTACCTACGCAGCATGTTCATGTCGTTCTAAAGGAGCTTTTATCTCTCTCCCCTCACCACAAATCAGATTCTTCTGAGGAGTTCCCAGTACATTATCCTTTCCCCTATGTACTTACCTTAACAAGCTCCAGCTGTTTTTATTCTCAGAAGGTTTACTCCCTGATATACAGCTGCCTACCCCCTTCGTAAGTGCAGGTCCTAAATGATCTTTTTCTCTGTTCCCTCACCACAGTCCAGATTCTTTTGTTGAGTTACCAGTACAGTAACCATAACAGGAAGTACTTATTTTATTAAGCTACTGCTTTTCTTAATCTCAGTGGATATATTTACTGATAAACAGCTACCTACGCAGCATGTTCATGTCGTTCCTAAATGAGCTTTCATCTCTCTCCCCTCACCACAAATCAGATTCTTCTGAGTAGTTGCCAGTACATTATCCATTCCCCTGTGTAATTACCTTAACAAGCTCCAGCTGTTTTTATTCTCAGAAGGTTTACTCCCTGATATACAGCTGCTTACCCCCTTCGTAAGTGCAGGTCCTAAATGAGCTTTTTTCTCTGTTCCCTCACCACAATCCAGATTCTTTTGTTGAGTTACCAGTACAGTAACCATACCAGGAAGTACTTAATTTATTAAGCTACTGCTTTTCTTAATCTCAGTGGAGATATTTACTGATAAACAGCTACCTACGCAGCATGTTCATGTCGTTCCTAAATGAGCTTTTATCTCTCTCCCCTCACCACAAATCAGAGTCTTCTGAGGAGTTCCAGTACATTATCCTTTCCCATGTGTAATTACCTTAACAAGCTCCAGCTGTTTTTATTCTCAGAAGGTTTACTCCCTGATATACAGCTGCCTACCCCTTCGTAAGTGCAGGTCCTAAATGAGCTTTTTTCCCTGTTCCTCACCACAATCCAGATTCTTTTGGGGAGATACCCATACAGTAAACATACCAGGAAGTACTTAATTTATTAAGCTACTGCTTTTCTTAATCTCAGTGGAGATATTTACTGATAAACAGCTACGTATGCAGCATGTTCATGTCGTTCCTAAATGAGCTTTTATCTCTCTCCCCTCACCACAAATCAGATTCTTCTGAGGAGTTCCCAGTACATTACCCTTTCCCCGGTGTAATTACCTTAACAAACTCCAGCTGTTTTTATTCTCAGAAGGTTTACTCCCTGATATACAGCTGCCTACCCCCTTCGTAAGTGCAGGACCTAAATGAGCGTTTTTCTCTGTTCCCTCACCACCAACCAGATTCTTTTGGGGAGTTACCAGTACAGTAACCATACCAGGAAGTACTTAATTTATTAAGCTACTTCTTTTCTTAATCTCAGTGGAGATATTTACTGATAAACAGCTACGCACGCAGCATGTTCATGTCGTTCCTAAATGAGCTTTTATCTCTCTACCCTCACCACAAATCAGATTTCTGAGGAGTTCCCTTTATATTATCCTTTCCCCTGTGTAATTACCTTAACAAGATCAGCTGTTTTTATTCTCAGAAGGTTTACTCCCTGATATACAGCTGCCTACCCCCTTCGTAAGTGCAGGTCCTAAATGAACTTTTTTCTCTGTTCCCTCACCACAATCCAGATTCTTTTGGGGAGGTACCAGTACAGTAACCATACCAGGAAGTACTTAATTTATTAAGCTACTGCTTTTCTTAATCTCAGTGGAGATAATTACTGATAAACAGCTACCTACGCAGCATGTTCATGTCGTTCCTAAATGAGCTTTTATCTCTCTCCCCTCACCACAAATCAGATTCTTCTGAGGAGTTCCCAGTACATTATCCTTTCCCCTGTGTAATTACCTTAACAAGCTCCAGCTGTTTTTATTCTCAGAAGGTTTACTCCCTGATATACAGCTGCTTACCCCCTTCGTAAGTGCAGGTCTTAAATGAGCTTTTTTCTCTGTTCCCTCACCACAATCCAGATTCTTTTGTTGAGTTACCAGTACAGTAACCATACCAGGAAGTACTTAATTTATTAAGCTACTGCTTTCTTAATCTCAGTGGAGATACTTACTGATAAACAGCTACCTACGCAGCATGTTCATGTTGTTCCAAAATGAGCTTTTATCTCTCTCCCCTCACCACAAATCACATCCTTCTGAGGAGATTCCAGTACATTATCCTTTCCCCTCTGTAATAACCTTAACAAACTCCAGCTGTTTTTATTCTCAGAAGGGATACTCCATGATATACAGCTGCCTACCCCCTTCGTAAGTGCAGGTCCTAAATGAGCTTTTTTCTCTGTTCCCTCACCACAATCCCGATTCTTTTGGGGAGTTACCAATACAGTATCCATACCAGGAAGTACTTAATTTATTAAGATACTGCTTTGCTTAATCTCAGTGGAGATATTCATTGATAAACAGCTACCTACGCAGCATGTTCATGTCATTCCTAAATGAGCATTTATCTCTCTCCCCTCACCACAAATCAGATTCTTCCGACGAGTTCCCAGTACATTATCCTATCCCCTGTGTAATTACCTTACCAAGCTCCAGCTGTTTTTATTCTCAAAGGGTTACTCCCTGATATACAGCTGCCTACCCCCTTCGTAAGTGCAGGTCCTAAATGAGCTTTTTTCTCTGTTCCCTCACCACAATCCAGATTCTATTGGGGAGTTACCAGTACAGTAACCATACCAGGAAGTACTTAATTTATTAAGCTACTGCTTTTCTTAATCTCAGTGGAGATATTTACTGATAAACAGCTACCTACGCAGCATGTTCATGTCGTTCCTAAATGAGCTTTTATCTCTCTCCCCTCACCACAAATCAGATTCTTCTGAGGAGTTCCCAGTACATTATCCTTTCCCCTGTGCAATTACCTTCACAAGGTCCAGCTGTTTTTATTCTCAGAAGGTTTACTCCCTGATATACAGGTGCCTACACCCGTCGTAAGTGCAGGTCCTAAATGAGCTTTTATCTCTCTCCCCTCACCACAAATCAGATTCTTCTGAGGAGTTCCCAGTACATTATCCTTTCCCCTGTGTAATTACCTTAACAAGCTCCAGCTGTTTTTATTCTCAGAAGGTTTACTCCCTTATATACAGCTGCCTACCCCCTTCGTAAGTCCAGGTCCTAAATGAGCTTTTTTCTCTGTTCCCTCACCACAATCCAGATTCTTTTGGGTAGTTTCCAGTACAGTAACCATACCAGGAAGTACTTAATTTATTAAGCTACTGCTTTTAGTAATCTCAGTGGAGATATTTACTGATACACAGCTACCTACGCAGCATGTTCATGTCGTTCTTAATGAGCTTTTGTCTCTCTCCCCTCACCAAAAATCAGATTCTTCTGAGGAGTTCCCAGTACATTATCCTTTCCCCTGTGTAATTACGTTAACAAGCTCCAGCTGTTTTTATTCTCAGAAGGTTTACTCCCTGATATACAGCTGCCTACCCCCTTCGTAAGTGCAGGTCCTAAATGAGCTTTTTTCTCTGTTCCCTCACCACAATCCAGAATCTTTTGGGGAGTTACCAGTACAGTAACCATACCAGGAAGTACTTAATTATTAAGCTACTGCTTTTCTTAATCTCAGTGGAGATATTTACTGATAAACAGCTACCTACGCAGCATGTTCATGTCGTTCCTAAATGAACTTTTACCTCTCTCCCCTCACCACAAATCAGATTCTTCTGAGGAGTTCCCATTACATTATCCTTTCCGCTGTGTAATTACCTGAACAAGCTCCAGCTGTTTTTATTCTCAGAAGGTTTACTCCCTGATATACAGCTGCCTACCTCCTTCGTAAGTGCAGGTCCTAATTGAGAATTTTTCTCTGTTCCCTCACCACAATCCAGATTCTTTTGGGGAGTTACCAGTACAGTAACCATACCAGGAAGTACTTAAATTATTAAGATACTGCTTTTCTTAATTCAGTGGAGATTTTTACTGATAAACAGCTACCTATGCAGCATGTTCATGTCGTTCTTAAATGAGCTTTTATCTCTCTCCCCTCACCACAAATCAGATTCTTCTGAGGAGTTCCCAGTACATTATCCTTTCCCCTGTGTAATTACCTTCACAAGCTCCAGCTGTTTCTATTCTCAGAAGGTTTACTCCCTGATATACTGCTGCCTACACCCTTCGTAAGTGCAGGTCCTAAATGAGCTATTATCTCTCTCCCCTCACCACAAATCAGATTCTTCTGAGGAGTTCCCAGTACATTATCCTTTCCCTTGTGTAATTACCTTAACAAGCTCCAGCTGTTTTTAATCTCAGAAGTTTTACTCCCTGATATACAGCTGCCTACCCCCTTCGTAAGTGCAGGTCCTAAATGCGCTTTTTTCTGTTCCCTCACCACAATCCTGATTCTTTTGGGAGTTACCAATACAGTAACCATACCAGGAAGTACTTAATTTATTAAGCTACTGCTTTTCTTAATCTCAGTGGAGATATTTACTGATAAACAGCTACCTACGCAGCATGTTCATGTCGTTCCTAAATGAGCTTTTTATCTCTCTCCCCTCACCACAAATCAGAGTCTTCTGAGGAGTTCCCAGTACATTATCCTTTCCCCTGTGTAATTACCTTAACAAGCTCCTGCTGTTTTTATTCTCAGAAGGTTTACTCCCTGATATACAGCTGCCTACCCCCTTCGTAAGTGCAGGTCCTAAATGAGCTTTTTTCTCTGTTCCCTCACCACACTCCAGATTCTTTTGGGGAGGTAAAAGTACAGTAACCAAACCAGGAAGTACTTAATTTATTAAGCTACTGCTTTTCTTAATCTCAGTGGAGATATTTACTGATAAACAGCTACCTACGCAGCATGTTCATGTCGTTCCTAAAGGAGCTTTTATCTCTCTCCCCCTCACCACAAATCAGATTCTTCTGAGGAGTTCCCAGTACATTATCCTTTCCCCTATGTACTTACCTTAACAAGCTCCAGCTGTTTTTATTCTCAGAAGGTTTACTCCCTGATATACAGCTGCCTACCCCCTTCGTAAGTGCAGGTCCTAAATGATCTTTTTCTCTGTTCCCTCACCACAGTCCAGATTCTTTTGTTGAGTTACCAGTACAGTAACCATAACAGGAAGTACTTATTTTATTAAGCTACTGCTTTTCTTATCTCAGTGGATATATTTACTGATAAACAGCTACCTACGCAGCATGTTCATGTCGTTCCTAAATGAGCTTTCATCTCTCTCCCCTCACCACAAATCAGATTCTTCTGAGTAGTTGCCAGTACATTATCCATTCCCCTGTGTAATTACCTTAACAAGCTCCAGCTGTTTTTATTCTCAGAAGGTTTACTCCCTGATATACAGCTGCTTACCCCCTTCGTAAGTGCAGGTCCTAAATGAGCTTTTTTCTCTGTTCCCTCACCACAATCCAGATTCTTTTGTTGAGTTACCAGTACAGTAACCATACCAGGAAGTACTTAATTTATTAAGCTACTGCTTTTCTTAATCTCAGTGGAGATATTTACTGATAAACAGCTACCTACGCAGCATGTTCATGTCGTTCCTAAATGAGCTTTTATCTCTCTCCCCCCTCACCACAAATCAGAGTCTTCTGAGGAGTTCCCAGTACATTATCCTTTCCCATGTGTAATTACCTTAACAAGCTCCAGCTGTTTTTATTCTCAGAAGGTTTACTCCCTGATATACAGCTGCCTACCCCCTTCGTAAGTGCAGGTCCTAAATGAGCTTTTTTCCCTGTTCCCTCACCACAATCCAGATTCTTTTGGGGAGATACCCATACAGTAAACATACCAGGAAGTACTTAATTTATTAAGCTACTGCTTTTCTTAATCTCAGTGGAGATATTTACTGATAAACAGCTACGTATGCAGCATGTTCATGTCGTTCCTAAATGAGCTTTTATCTCTCTCCCCTCACCACAAATCAGATTCTTCTGAGGAGTTCCCAGTACATTACCCTTTCCCCCGGTGTAATTACCTTAACAAACTCCAGCTGTTTTTATTCTCAGAAGGTTTACTCCCTGATATACAGCTGCCTACCCCCTTCGTAAGTGCAGGACCTAAATGAGCGTTTTTCTCTGTTCCCTCACCACCACCAGATTCTTTTGGGGAGTTACCAGTACAGTAACCATACCAGGAAGTACTTAATTTATTAAGCTACTTCTTTTCTTAATCTCAGTGGAGATATTTACTGATAAACAGCTACGCACGCAGCATGTTCATGTCGTTCCTAAATGAGCTTTTATCTCTCTACCCTCACCACAAATCAGATTTCTGAGGAGTTCCCTTTATATTATCCTTTCCCCTGTGTAATTACCTTAACAAGATCCAGCTGTTTTTATTCTCAGAAGGTTTACTCCCTGATATACAGCTGCCTACCCCCTTCGTAAGTGCAGGTCCTAAATGAACTTTTTTCTCTGTTCCCTCACCACAATCCAGATTCTTTTGGGGAGGTACCAGTACAGTAACCATACCAGGAAGTACTTAATTTATTAAGCTACTGCTTTTCTTAATCTCAGTGGAGATAATTACTGATAAACAGCTACCTACGCAGCATGTTCATGTCGTTCCTAAATGAGCTTTTATCTCTCTCCCCTCACCACAAATCAGATTCTTCTGAGGAGTTCCCAGTACATTATCCTTTCCCCTGTGTAATTACCTTAACAAGCTCCAGCTGTTTTTATTCTCAGAAGGTTTACTCCCTGATATACAGCTGCTTACCCCCTTCGTAAGTGCAGGTCTTAAATGAGCTTTTTTTCTCTGTTCCCTCACCACAATCCAGATTCTTTTGTTGAGTTACCAGTACAGTAACCATACCAGGAAGTACTTAATTTATTAAGCTACTGCTTTTCTTAATCTCAGTGGAGATACTTACTGATAAACAGCTACCTACGCAGCATGTTCATGTTGTTCCAAAATGAGCTTTTATCTCTCTCCCCTCACCACAAATCACATCCTTCTGAGGAGATTCCAGTACATTATCCTTTCCCCTCTGTAATAACCTTAACAAACTCCAGCTGTTTTTATTCTCAGAAGGGATACTCCATGATATACAGCTGCCTACCCCCTTCGTAAGTGCAGGTCCTAAATGAGCTTTTTTCTCTGTTCCCTCACCACAATCCCGATTCTTTTGGGGAGTTACCAATACAGTATCCATACCAGGAAGTACTTAATTTATTAAGATACTGCTTTGCTTAATCTCAGTGGAGATATTCATTGATAAACAGCTACCTACGCAGCATGTTCATGTCATTCCTAAATGAGCATTTATCTCTCTCCCCTCACCACAAATCAGATTCTTCCGACGAGTTCCCAGTACATTATCCTATCCCCTGTGTAATTACCTTACCAAGCTCCAGCTGTTTTTATTCTCAAAAGGGTTACTCCCTGATATACAGCTGCCTACCCCCTTCGTAAGTGCAGGTCCTAAATGAGCTTTTTTCTCTGTTCCCTCACCACAATCCAGATTCTATTGGGGAGTTACCAGTACAGTAACCATACCAGGAAGTACTTAATTTATTAAGCTACTGCTTTTCTTAATCTCAGTGGAGATATTTACTGATAAACAGCTACCTACGCAGCATGTTCATGTCGTTCCTAAATGAGCTTTTATCTCTCTCCCCTCACCACAAATCAGATTCTTCTGAGGAGTTCCCAGTACATTATCCTTTCCCCTGTGCAATTACCTTCACAAGGTCCAGCTGTTTTTATTCTCAGAAGGTTTACTCCCTGATATACAGGTGCCTACACCCGTCGTAAGTGCAGGTCCTAAATGAGCTTTTATCTCTCTCCCCTCACCACAAATCAGATTCTTCTGAGGAGTTCCCAGTACATTATCCTTTCCCCTGTGTAATTACCTTAACAAGCTCCAGCTGTTTTTATTCTCAGAAGGTTTACTCCCTGATATACAGCTGCCTACCCCCTTCGTAAGTGCAGGTCCTAAATGCGCTTTTTTCTCTGTTCACTCACCAAAATCCTGATTCTTTTGGGAGTTACCAATACAGTAACCATACCAGGAAGTACTTAATTTATTAAGCTACTGCTTTTCTTAATCTCAGTGGAGATATTTACTGATAAACAGCTACCTACCCAGCATGCTCATGTCGTTCCTAAATGAGCTTTTATCTCTCTCCCCTCACCACAAATCAGATTCTTCTGAGGAGTTCCCAGTACATTATCCTTTCCCCTGTGTAATTACCTTAACAAGCTCCAGCTGTTTTTATTCTCAGACGGTTTACTCCCTGATATACAGCTGCCTACCCCCGTCGTAAGTGCATGTCCTAAATGAGCTTTTTCTCTTTTCCCTCACCACAATCCAGATTCTTTTGGGGAGTTACCAGTACAGTTACCATACCAGGAAGTACTTAATTTATTAAGCTACTGCTTTTCTTAATCTCAGTGGAGATATTTACTGATAAACAGCTACCTACGCAGCATGTTCATGTCGTTCCTAAATGAGCTTTTATCTCTCTCCCCTCACCACAAATCAGATTCTTCTGAGGAGTTCCCAGTACATTATCCTTTCCCCTGTGTAATTATCTTAACAAGTTCCAGCTGTTTTTATTCTCAGAAGGTTTACTCACTGATATACAGCTGCCTAGCCGCTTCGTAAGTGCAGGTCCTAAATGAGCTTTTTTCTCTGTTCCCTCACCACAATCCAGATTCTATTGGGGAGTTAGCAGTACAGTAACCATACCAGGAAGTACTTAATTTATTAAGCTACTGCTTTTCTTAATCTCAGTGGAGATATTTATGATAAACAGCTACCTACGCAGCATGTTCATGTCGTTCCTAAATGAGATTTTATCTCTCTCCCCCTCACCACAAATCAGATTCTTCTGAGGAGTTCCCAGTACATTATCCTTTCCCCTGTGCAATTACCTTCACAAGCTCCAGCTGTTTTTATTCTCAGAAGGTTTACTCCCTGATATACAGGTGCCTACACCCTTCGTAAGTGCAGCTCCTAAATGAGCTTTTATCTCTCTCCCCTCACCACAAATCAGATTCTTCTGAGGATTTCCCAGTACATTATCCTTTCCCCTGTGTAATTACCTTAAAAAGCTCCAGCTGTTTTTATTCTCAGAAGGTTTACTCCCTGATATACAGCTGCCTACCCCCTTCGTAAGTGCAGGTCCTAAATGAGCTTTTTTCTCTGTTCCCTCACCAAAATCCTGATTCTTTTGGGAGTTACCAATACAGTAACCATACCAGGAAGTACTTAATTTATTAAGCTACTGCTTTTCTTAATCTCAGTGGAGATATTTACTGATAAACAGCTACCTACGCAGCATATCCATGTCGTTCCTAAATGAGCTTTTATCTCTCTCCCCCTCACCACAAATCAGATTCTTCTGAGGAGTTCCCAGTACATTATCCTTTCTCCTGTGTAATTACCTTAACAAGCTCCAGCTGTTTTTATTCTCAGAAGGTTTAATCCCTGATATACAGCTGCCTACACCCTTCATAAGTGCAGGTCCTAAATGAGCTTTTTTCTCTCTTCCCTCACCACAATCCAGATTCTTTTGGGGAGTTACCAGTACAGTAACCATACGAGGAAGTACTTAATTTATTAAGCTAATGCTTTTCTTAATCTCAGTGGAGATATTTACTGATAAACAGCTACCTACGCAGCATGTTCATGTAGTTCCTAAATGAGCTTTTATCTCTCTCCCCTCACCACAAATCAGATTCTTCTGAGGAGTTCCCAGTACATTGTCCTTTCCCCTGTGTAATTACCTTAACAAGCTCCAGCTGTTTTTATTCTCAGAAGGTTTACTCCCTGATATACACCTGCCTAACCCTTCGTAAGTGCAGGTCCTAAATAAGCTTTTTTCTCTGTTCTCCTCACCACGATCCAGGTTCTTTTGGGGAGTTTCCAGTACAGTAACCATACCAGGAAGTACTTAATTTATTAAGCTACTCCTTTTCTTAATCTCAGTGGAGATATTTACTGATAAACAGCTACCTAAGCATCATGTTCATGTCGTTCCTAAATGAGCTTTTATCTCTCTCCCCTCACAACAAATCAGATTCTTCTGAGGAGTTCCCAGTACATTATCCTTTCCCCTGTGTAATTACCTTAACAAGCTCCAGCTGTTTTTATTCTCAGGTTTACTCCCTGACATACAGCTGCCTACCCCCTTCGTAAGTGCAGATCCTAAATGAGCTTATTTCTCTGTTCCCTCACCACAATCCAGATTCTTTTGGGGAGTTACCAGTACAGTAACCATACCAGGAAGTACTTAATTTATTAAGCTACTGCTTATCTTAATCTCAGTGGAGATATTTACTCATGAACAGCTACCTACGCAGCATGTTCATGTCGTTCCTAAATGAGCTTTTATCTCTCTCCCCCTCACCACAAATCAGATTCTTCTGAGGAGTTCCCAGTACATTATCCTGTCCCCTCTGTAATTACCTTAACAAGCTCCAGCTGTTTTTATTCCCAGAAGGTTTACTCCCTGATATACAGCTGCCTACCCCCTTCGTAAGTGCAGGTCCTAAATGAGGTTCTTTCTCTGTTCCCCTCACCACAATCCAGCTTCTTTTCCGGAGTTACCAGTACAGTAACCATACCAGGAAGTACTTAACTTATTAAGCTACTGCTTTTCTTAATCTCAGTGGAGATATTTACTGATAAACAGCTACCTACGCAGCATGTTCATGTCGTTCCTAAATGAGCTTTTATCTCTCTCCCCTCACCACAAATCAGATTCTTCTGAGGAGTTCCCAGTACATTATCCTTTCCCCTGTGTAATTACCTTAACAAGCTCAAGCTGTTTTTATTCTCAGAAGGTTTACTCCCTGATATACAGCTGCCTACCCCCCTTCGTAAGTGCAGGTCCTAAATGAGCTTTTTTCTCTGTTCCCTCACCACAATCCAGATTCTTTTGGGGAGTTACCAGTACAGTAACCATACCAGGAAGTACTTAATTCATTAAGCTACTGCTTTTCTTAATCTCAGTGGAGATATTTACTGATAAACAGCTACCTACGCAGCATGTTCATGTCGTTCCTAAAGGAGCTTTTATCTCTCTCCGCTCACCACAAATCATATTCTTCTGAGGAGTTCCCAGTACATTATCCTTTCCCCTGTGTAATTACCTTAACAAGCTCCAGTGGTTTTTATTCTCAGAAGGTTTACTCCCTGATATACATCTGCCTAACCCCTTCGTAAGTGCAGTTCCTAAATGAGCTTTTTTCTCTATTCCCTCACCACAATCCAGATTCTTTTGGGGAGTTACCAGTACAATAACCATACCAGGAAGTACTTAATTTATTAAGCAACTGCTTTTCTTAATCTCAGTGGAGATATTTACTGATAAACAGCTACGTACGCAGCATGTTCATGTCGTTCCTAAATGAGCTTTTATCTCTCTCCCCTCACCACAAATCAGATTCTTCTGAGGAGTTCCCAGTACATTATCCTTTCCCCTGTGTAATTACCTTAACAAGCTCCACCTGTTTTTATTCCCAGAAGGTTTACTCCCTGATATACAGCTGCCTACCCCTTGGTAAGTGCAGGTCCTAAATGAGGTTCTTTCCTCTGTTCCCTCACCACAATCCAGCTTCTTTTCAGGAGTTACCAATACAGTAACCATACCAGGAAGTACTTAATTCATTAAGCTACTGCTTTTCTTAATCTCAGTGGAGATATTTACTGATAAACAGCTACCTACGCAGCATGTTCATGTCGTTCCTAAAGGAGCTTTTATCTCTCTCCGCTCACCACAAATCATATTCTTCTGAGGAGTTCCCAGTACATTATCCTTTCCCCTGTGTAATTACCTTAACAAACTCCAGCTGTTTTTATTCTCAGAAGGTTTACTCCCTGATATACAGCTGCCTACCCCCCTTCGTAAGTGCAGGTCCTAAATGATCTTTTTCTCTGTTCCCTCACCACAGTCCAGATTCTTTTGTTGAGTTACCAGTACAGTAACCATAACAGGAAGTACTTATTTTATTAAGCTACTGCTTTTCTTAATGTCAGTGGATATATTTACTGATAAACAGCTACCTACGCAGCATGTTCATGTCGTTCCTAAATGAGCTTTTTTCTCTCTCCCCTCACCACAAATCAGATTCTTCTGAGGAGTTCCCAGTACATTATCCTTTCCCCTCTGTAATTACCTTAATAAGCTCCAGCTGTTTTTATTCTCAGAAGGTTTACTCCCTGATATACAGCTGCCTACCCCCTTCGTAAGTGCAGGTCCTAAATGAGCTTTTTTCCCTGTTCCCTCACCACAATCCAGATTCTTTTGGGGAGATACCCATACAGTAAACATACCAGGAAGTACTTAATTTATTAAGCTACTGCTTTTCTTAATCTCAGTGGAGATATTTACTGATAAACAGCTACGTATGCAGCATGTTCATGTCGTTCATAAATGAGCTTTTATCTCTCTCCCCCTCACCACAAATCAGATTCTTCTGAGGAGTTCCCAGTACATTACCCTTTCCCCCGGTGTAATTACCTTAACAAGCTCCAGCTGTTTTTATTCTCAGAAGGTTTACTCCCTGATATACAGCTGCCTACCCCCTTCGTAAGTCCAGGTCCTAAATGAGCTTTTTTCTCTGTTCCCTCACCACAATCCAGATTCTTTTGGGGAGTTTCCAGTACAGTAACCATACCAGGAAGTACTTAATTTATTAAGCTACTGCTTTTAGTAATCTCAGTAGAGATATTTACTGATACACAGCTACCTACGCAGCATGTTCATGTCGTTCCTAAATGAGCTTTTTTCTCTCTCCCCTCACCACCAATCCGATTCTTCTGAGGAGTTTCCAGTACATTTTCCTTTCCCCTGTGTAATTACCTTAACAAGCTCCAGCTGTTTTTATTCTCAGAAGGTTTACTCCCTGATATACAGCTGCCTATCCCCTTCGTAAGTGCAGGTCCTAAATGAGCTTTTTTCTCTGTTCCCTCACCACAATCAAGATTCTTTTGGGGAGTTACCAGTAAAGTAACCATACCAGGAAGTACTTAATTTATTAAGCTACTGCTTTTCTTAATCTCAGTGGAGATATTTACTGATAAACAGCTACGTATGCAGCATGTTCATGTCGTTCCTAAATGAGCTTTTATCTCTCTCCCCTCACCACAAATCAGATTCTTCTGAGGAGTTCCCAGTACATTACCCTTTCCCCGGTGTAATTACCTTAACAAACTCCAGCTGTTTTTATTCTCAGAAGGTTTACTCCCTGATATACAGCTGCCTACCCCCTTCGTAAGTGCAGGACCTAAATGAGCGTTTTTCTCTGTTCCCTCACCACCAACCAGATTCTTTTGGGGAGTTACCAGTACAGTAACCATACCAGGAAGTACTTAATTTATTAAGCTACTTCTTTTCTTAATCTCAGTGGAGATATTTACTGATAAACAGCTACGTACGCAGCATGTTCATGTCGTTCCTAAATGAGCTTTTATCTCTCTACCCTCACCACAAATCAGATTTCTGAGGAGTTCCCTTTATATTATCCTTTCCCCTGTGTAATTACCTTAACAAGCTCCAGCTGTTTTTATTCTCAGAAGGTTTACTCCCTGATATACAGCTGCCTACCCCCTTCGTAAGTGCAGGTCCTAAATGAGCTTTTTTCCCTGTTCCCTCACCACAATCCAGATTCTTTTGGGGAGATACCCATACAGTAAACATACCAGGAAGTACTTAATTTATTAAGCTACTGCTTTTCTTAATCTCAGTGGAGATATTTACTGATAAACAGCTACATATGCAGCATGTTCATGTCGTTCCTAAATGAGCTTTTATCTCTCTCCCCTCACCACAAATCAGATTCTTCTGAGGAGTTCCCAGTACATTACCCTTTCCCCGGTGTAATTACCTTAACAAGCTCCAGCTGTTTTTCTTCTCAGAAGGTTTACTCCCTGATATACAGCTGCCTACCCCCTTCGTAAGTCCAGGTCCTAAATGAGCTTTTTTCTCTGTTCCCTCACCACAATCCAGATTCTTTTGGGGAGTTTCCAATACAGTAACCATACCAGGAAGTACTTAATTTATTAAGCTACTGCTTTTAGTAATCTCAGTAGAGATATTTACTGATACACAGCTACCTACGCAGCATGTTAATGTCGTTCCTAAATGAGCTTTTTTCTCTCTCCCCTCACCAAAAATCAGATTCTTCTGAGGAGTTCCCAGTACATTATCCTTTCCCCTGTGTAATTACGTTAACAAGCTCCAGCTGTTTTTATTCTCAGAAGGTTTACTCCCTGATATACAGCTGCCTATCCCCTTCGTAAGTGCAGGTCCTAAATGAGCTTTTTTCTCTGTTCCCTCACCACAATCCAGATTCTTTTGGGGAGTTACCAGTAAAGTAACCATACCAGGAAGTACTTAATTTATTAAGCTACTGCTTTTCTTAATCTCAGTGGAGATATTTACTGATAAACAGCTACCTACGCAGCATGTTCATGTCGTTCCTAAATGAGCTTTTATCTCTCTCCCCCTCACCACAAATCAGAGTCTTCTGAGGAGTTCCCAGTACATTATCCTTTCCCCTGTGTAATTACCTTAACAAGCTCCAGCTGTTTTTATTCTCAGAAGGTTTACTCCCTGATATACAGCTGGCTACCCCCTTCGTAAGTGCAGGTCCTAAATGAGCTTTTTTTCTCTGTTCCCTCACCACACTCCAGATTCTTTTGGGGAGGTAAAAGTAGAGTAACCAAACCAGGAAGTACTTAATTTATTAAGCTACTGCTTTTCTTAATCTCAGTGGAGATATTTACTTATAAACAGCTACCTACACAGCATGTTCATGTCGTTCCTAAAGGAGCTTTTATCTCTCTCCCCTCACCACAAATCAGATTCTTCTGAGGAGTTCCCAGTACATTATCCTTTCCCCTGTGTACTTACCTTAACAAGCTCCAGCTGATTTTATTCTCAGAAGGTTTACTCCCTGATATACAGCTGCCTACCCCCTTCGTAAGTGCAGGTCCTAAATGATCTTTTTCTCTGTTCCCTCACCACAGTCCAGATTCTTTTGTTGAGTTACCAATACAGTAACCATAACAGGAAGTACTTATTTTATTAAGCTACTGCTTTTCTTAATCTCAGTGGATATATTTACTGATAAACAGCTACCTACGCAGCATGTTCATGTCGTTCCTAAATGAGCTTTTATCTCTCTCCCCCTCACCACAAATCAGATTCTTCTGAGTAGTTGCCAGTACATTATCCATTCCCCTGTGTAATTACCTTAACTAACTCCAGCTGTTTTTATTCTCAGAAGGTTTACTCCCTGATATACAGCTGCCTACCCCCTTCGTAAGTGCAGGTCCTAAATGAGCTTTTTTCTCTGTTCCCTCACCACAATCCAGATTCTTTTGGGGAGTTACCAGTACAGTAACCATACCAGGATGTACTTAATTTATTCAGCTACTGCTTTTCTTAATCTCAGTGCAGATATATACTGATAAACAGCTACGTACGCAGCATGTTCATGTCGTTCCTAAATGAGCTTTTATCTCTCTCCCCCTCACCACAAATCAGATTCTTCTGAGGAGTTCCCAGTACATTATCCTTTCCCCTGTGTAATTACCTTAACAAGCTCCAGCTGTTTTTATTCTCAGAATGTTTACTCCCTGATATACAGCTGCCTACCCCCTTCGTAAGTGCAGGTCCTAAATGAGCTTTTTTCTCTGTTCCCTCACCACAATCCAGATTCTTTTGGGGAGTTACCAGTACAGTAACCATAACCAGGAAGTACTTAATTTATTAAGCTACTACTTTTCTTAATCTCAGTGGAGACATTTACTGATAAACAGCCACCTACGCAGCAATGTTCATGTCGTTCCTAAATGAGCTTTATCTCTCTCCCCTCACCACAAATCAGATTCTTCTGAGGAGTTCCCAGTACATTATCCTTTCCCCTGTGTAATTACCTTAACAAGCTCCAGCTGTTTTTATTCTCAGAAGGTTTACTCCCTGATATACAACTGCCTAACACCTTCGTAAGTGCAGGTCCTAAATGAGCTTTTTTCTCTATTACCTCACCACAATCCAGATTCTTTTGGGGAGTTAACAGTACAGTAAACATACCAGGAAGTACTTAATTTATTTAGCTTCTGCTTTTCTTAATCTCAGTGGAGATATTTACTGTTAAACAGCTACCTACGCAGCATGTTCATGTCGTTCCTAAATGAGCTTTTATCTCTCTCCCCTCACCACAAATCAGATTCTTCTGAGGAGTTCCCAGTACATTATCATTTCCAATGTGTAATTACCTTAACAAGCTCCAGCTGTTTTTATTCTCAGAAGGTTTACTCCCTGATATACAGCTGCCTACCCCCTTCGTAAGTGCAGGACCTAAATGAGCGTTTTTCTCTGTTCCCTCACCACCAACCAGATTCTTTTGGGGAGTTAACAGTACAGTAACCATACCAGGAAGTACCTAATTTATTAAGCTACTTCTTTTCTTAATCTCAGTGGAGATATTTACTGAAAAACAGCTACGTACGCAGCATGTTCATGTCGTTCTTAAATGAGCTTTTATCTCTCTACCCTCACCACAAATCAGATTTCTGAGGAGTTCCCTTTATATTATCCTTTCCCCTGTGTAATTACCTTAACAAGATCCAGCTGTTTTTATTCTCAGAAGGTTTACTCCCTGATATACAGCTGCCTACCCCCTTCGTAAGTGCAGGTCCTAAATGAGCTTTTTTCTCTGTTCCCTCACCACACTCCAGATTATTTTGGGGAGTTAAAAGTACAGTAACCATACCGGGAAGTACTTAATTCATTAAGCTACTGCTTTTCTTAATCTCAGTGGAGATAATTACTGATAAACAGCTACCTACGCAGCATGTTCATGTCGTTCCTAAATGAGCTTTTATCTCTCTCCCCCTCACCACAAATCAGATTCTTCTGAGGAGTTCCCAGTACATTATCCTTTCCCCTGTGTAATTACCTTAACAAGTTCCAGCTGTTCTTATTCTCAGAAGGTTTACTCCCTGATATACAGCTGCCTACCCCCTTCGTAAGTGCAGGTCCTAAATGAGCTTTTTTCTCTGTTCCCTCACCACAATCCAGATTCTTTTGGGGAGTTACCAGTACATTATCCATACCAGGAAGTACTTAATTTATTAAGCTACTGCTTTTCTTAATCTCAGTGGAGATATTTCCTGATAAACAGCTACCTACGCAGCATGTTCATGTCGTTCCTAAATGAGCATTTATCTCTCTCCCCTCACCACAAATCAGATACTTCTGAGGAGTTCCCAGTACTTTATCCTTTCCCCTGTGTAATTACCTTAACAAGCTCCAGCTGTTTTTATTCTCAGAAGGTTTACTCCCTGATATACAGCTGCCTACCCCCTTCGTAAGTGCAGGTCTTAAATGAGCTTTTCTCTCTGTTCCCTCACCACAATCCAGATTCTTTTGGGGAGTTACCAGTACATTATCCATACCAGGAAGTACTTAATTTATTAAGCTACTGCTTTTCTTAATCTCAGTGGAGATATTTACTGAAAAACAGCTACCTACGCAGCATGTTCATGTCGTTCCTAAATGAGCTCTTATCTCTCTCCCCTCACCACAAATCAGGTTATTCTGAGGCGTTCCCAGTACATTATCCTTTCCCCTGTGTAATTACCTTAACAAGCTCCAGCTGTTTTTATTCTCAGAAGGTTTACTCCCTGATATACAGCTGCCTACCCCCTTCGTAAGTGCAGGTCGTAAATGAGATTTTTTCTCTGTTACCTCACCACAATGCAGATAATTTTGGGGAGTTACTAGTACAGTAACCATACCAGGAAATACTTAATTTATTAAGCTACTGCTTTTCTTAATCTCAGTGGAGATATTTACTGATAAACAGCTACCTACGCAGCATGTTCATGACGTTCCTAAATGAGCTTTTTTCTCTGTTCCCTCACCACAATCCAGATTCTTTTGGGGTGTTACCAGTACAGTACCCATACCAGGAAGTACTTAATTTATTACGCTACTGCTTTTCTTAATCTCAGTGGAGATATTTACTGATAAACAGCTACGTATGCAGCATGTTCATGTCGTTCCTAAATGAGCTTTTATCTCTCTCCCCTCACGACAAATCAGATTCTTCTGTGGAGTTCCCAGTACATTATCCTTTGCCCTGTGTAATTACTTTAACAAGCTCCAGCTGTTTTTATTCTCAGAAGGTTTACTCCCTGATATACAGCTGCCTACACCCTTCGTAAGTTCAGGACCTAAATGAGCTTTTTTCTCTGTTCCCTCACCACAATCCAGATTCTTTTGGGGAGTTACCAGTACAGTATCCATACCAGGAAGTACTTAATTTATTACGCTACTGATTTTCTTAATCTCAGTGGAGATATTTACTGATAAACAGCTACGTATGCAGCATGTTCATGTCGTTCATAAATGAGCTTTTATCTCTCTCCCCTCACCACAAATCAGATTCTTCTGAGGAGTTCCCAGTACATTATCTTTTCCCTTGTGTAATTACCTTCACAAGCTCCAACTGTTTTTATTCTCAGAAGGTTTACGCCCTGATATACAGCTGCCTACCCCCTTCGTAAGTGCAGGTCCTATATGAGCTTTTTTCTCTGTTGCCTCACCACAATCCAGATTCTTTTGGGGAGTTACCAGTACAGTAACCATACCAGGAAGTACTTAAATTATTAAGCTACTGCTTTTCTTAATCTCAGTGGAGATATTTACTGATAAACAGCTACATATGCAGCATGTTCATATCGTTCGTAAATGAGCTTTTATCTCGCTCCCCTCACCACAAATCAGATTCTTCTGAGGAGTTCCCAGTACATTATCCTTTCCCCTGTGTAATTACCTTAACAAGCTCCAGCTGTTTTTATTCTCAGAAGGTTTATTCCCTGATATACAGCTGCCTACCCCCTTCGTAATAGCAGGTCCTAAATGAGCTTTTTTCTCTGTTCCCTCACCACAATCCAGATTCTTTTGGGGAGTTACCCGTACAGTAACCATACCAGGAAGTACTTAAATTATTAACCTACTGCTTTTCTTAATCTCAGTGGAGATATTTACTGATAAACAGATACCTACGCAGCATGTTCATGTCGTTCCTAAATGAGCTTTTATCTCTCTCCCCTCACGACAAATCAGATTCTTCTGAGGAGTTCCCAGTACATTATCATTTCCCCTGTGTAATTACCTTAACAAGCTCCAGCTGTTTTTATTCTCAGAAGGTTTACTCCCTGATATACAGCTGCCTACCCCCTTCGTAAGTGCAGGTCCTAAATGAGCTTTTTTCTCTGTTCCCCTCACCACAATCCAGATTCTTTTGGGGAGTTACCAGTACAGTAATCATACCAGGAAGTACTTAATTTATTAAGCTACTGCTTTTCTTAATCTCAGTGGAGATATTTACTGATAAACAGCTACCTAAGCAGCATGTTCATGTCGTTCCTAAATGAGCTTTTTTCTCTGTTCCTTCACCACAATCCAGATTCTTTTGGGGAGTTACCAGTACAGTATCCATACCAGGAAGTACTTAATTTATTAAGCTACTGCTTTTCTTAATCTCAGTGGAGATATTTACTGATAAACAGCTACATATGCAGCATGTTCATGTCGTTAATAAATGAGCTATTATCTCTCTCCCCTCACCACAAATCAGATTCTTCTGAGGATTTCCCAGTACATTATACTTTCCCCAGTGCAATTATCTTAACAAGTTCCAGCTGTTCTTATTCTCAGAAGGTTTACTCCCTGATATACAGCTGCCTACCCCCTTCGTAAGTGCAGGTCCTAAATGAGCTTTTTTCTCTGTTCCCTCACCACAATCCAGATTCTTTTGGGGAGTTAGCAGTACAGAAACGATACCAGGAAGTACTTAATTTATTAAGCTACTGCTTTTCTTAATCTCATTGGAGATATTTCCTGATAAACAGCTACCTACGCAGCATGTTCATGTCGTTCCTAAATGAGCATTTATCTCTCTCCCCTCACCACAAATCAGATACTTCTGAGGAGTTCCCAGTACTTTATCCTTTCCCCTGTGTAATTAACTTAACAAGCTCCAGCTGTTTTTATTCTCAGAAGGTTTACTCCCTGATAGACAGCTGCCTACCCCCTTCGTAAGTGCAGGTCCTAAATGAGCTTTTTTCTCTGTTCCCTCACCACAATCCAGATTCTTTTGGGGAGTTACCCGTACAGTAACCATACCAGGAAGTACTTAAATTATTAAGCTACTGCTTTTCTTAATCTCAGTGGAGATATTTACTGATAAACAGATACCTACGCAGCATGTTCATGTCGTTCCTAAATGAGCTTTTATCTCTCTCCCTCACGACAAATCAGATTCTTCTGAGGAGTTCCCAGTACATTATCATTTCCCCTGTGTAATTACCTTAACAAGCTCCAGCTGTTTTTATTCTCAGAAGGTTTACTCCCTGATATACAGCTGCCTACCCCCTTCGTAAGTGCAGGTCCTAAATGAGCTTTTTTCTCTGTTCCCTCACCACAATCCAGATTCTTTTGGGGAGTTACCAGTACAGTAATCATACCAGGAAGTACTTAATTTATTAAGCTACTGCTTTTCATAATCTCAGTGGAGATATTTACTGATAAACAGCTACCTAAGCAGCATGTTCATGACGTTCCTAAATGAGCTTTTTTCTCTGTTCCTTCACCACACTCCAGATTCTTTTGGGGAGTTACCAGTACAGTATCCATACCAGGAAGTACTTAATTTATTACGCTACTGCTTTTCTTAATCTCAGTGGAGATATTTACTGATAAACAGCTACCTACGCAGCATGTTCATGTCGTTACTAAAGGAGATTTTTTATGTGTTCCCTCACCACAATCCAGAGTCTTTTGGGGAGTTACCAGTACAGTAACCATAGCAGGAAGTACTTAATTTATTAAGCTACTGCTTTTCTTAATCTCAGTGGAGATATTTACTGATAAACAGCTACGTATACAGCATGTTCATGTCGTTCCTAAATGAGCTTTTATCTCTCACCCTCACCACAAATCAGATTCTTCTGAGGAGTTCAAAGTACATTATCCTTTCCCCTGTGTAATTACCTTAACAAGCTCCAGCTGTTTTTATTCTCAGAAGGTTTACTCCCTGATATACAGCTGCCTACCCCGTTCGTAAGTGCACGTCTTAAATGAGATTTTTTCTCTGTTCCCTCACCACAATCCAGATTCTTTTGGGGAGTTACCAGTACAGTAACCATACCAGGAAGTACTTAATTTATTAAGCTACTGCTTTTCGTAATCTCAGTGGAGATATTCACTGATAAACAGCTACCTATGCAGCATGTTCACGTCGTTCCTAAATGAGCTTTTATCTCTCTCCCCTCACCACCAATCCGATTCTTCTGAGGAGTTTCCAGTACATTTTCCTTTCCCCTGTGTAATTACCTTAACAAGCTCCAGCTGTTTTTATTCTCAGAAGTTTTACTCCCTGATATACAGCTGCCTACGCCCTTCGTAAGAGCAGGTCTTAAATGAGCTTTTTTCTCCGTTCCCTCACCACAATCCAGATTCTTTTGGGGAGTTACCAGTAGAGTAACCATACCAGGAAGTACTTAATTTATTAAACTACTGCTTTTCTTAATCTCAGTGGAGATATATACTGATAAACAACTACCTACGCAGCATGTTCATGTCGTTCCTAAATTAGCTTTTATCTCTCTCCCCTCACCACAAATCAGATTCTTCTGAGGAGTTCCCAGCACATTATCCTTTCCCCTGTGTAATTACCTTAACAAGCTCCGGCTGTTTTTATTCTCAGAAGGTTTACTCCCTGATATACAGCTGCCTACCCCCTTCGTAAGTGCAGGTCCTAAATGAGCTTTTTTCTCTGTTCCCTCACCACAATCCAGATTCTTTTGGGGAGTTACCAGTACAGTAACGATAGCAGGAAGTACTTAATTTATTAAGCTACTTCTTTTCTTAATCTCAATGGAGATATTTACTGATAAACAGCTACCTACGCAGCATGTTCATGTCGTTCCTAAATGAGCTTTTTTCTCTGTTCCTTCACCACAATCCAGATTCTTTTGGGGAGTTACCAGTACAGTATCCATACCAGGAAGTACTTAATTTATTAAGCTACTGCTTTTCTTAATCTCTTTTGAGATACTTACTGATAAACAGCTACGTATGCAGCATGTTCATGTCGTTAATAAATGAGCTATTATCTCTCTCCCCTCACCACAAATCAGATTCTTCTGAGGATTTCTCAGTACATTATCCTTTCCCCTGTGCAATTACCTTAACAAATTCCAGCTGTTCTTATTCTCAGAAGGTTTACTCCCTGATATACAGCTGCCTACCCCCTTCGTAAGTGCAGGTCCTAAATGAGCTTTTTTCTCTGTTCCCTCACCACAATCCAGATTCTTTTGGGGAGTTACCAGTACATTATCCATACCAGGAAGTACTTAATTTATTAAGCTACTGCTTTTCTTAATCTCAGTGGAGATATTTCCTGATAAACAGCTACCTACGCAGCATGTTCATGTCGTTCCTAAATGAGCATTTATCTCTCTCCCCTCACCACAAATCAGATACTTCTGAGGAGTTCCCAGTACTTTATCCTTTCCCCTGTGTAATTACCTTAACAAGCTCCAGCTGTTTTTATTCTCAGAAGGTTTACTCCCTGATATACAGCTGCCTACCCCCTTCGTAAGTGCAGGTCCTAAATGAGCTTTTCTCTCTGTTCCCTCACCACAATCCAGATTCTTTTGGGGAGTTACCAGTACATTATCCATACCAGGAAGTACTTAATTTATTAAGCTACTGCTTTTCTTAATCTCAGTGGAGATATTTACTGAAAAACAGCTACCTACGCAGAATGTTCATGTCGTTCCTAAATGAGCTTTGTATCTCTCTCCCCCTCACCACAAATCAGGTTATTCTGAGGCGTTCCCAGTACATTATCCTTTCCCCTGTGTAATTACCTTAACAAGCTCCAGCTGTTTTTATTCTCAGAAGGTTTACTCCCTGATATACAGCTGCCTACCCCCTTCGTAAGTGCAGGTCGTAAATGAGCTTTTTTCTCTGTTACCTCACCACAATCCAGATAATTTTGGGGAGTTACTAGTACAGTAACCATACCAGGAAATACTTAATTTATTAAGCTACTGCTTTTCTTAATCTCAGTGGAGATATTTACTGATAAACAGCTACCTACGCAGCATGTTCATGACGTTCCTAAATGAGCTTTTTTCTCTGTTCCCTCACCACAATCCAGATTCTTTTGGGGTGTTACCAGTACAGTACCCATACCAGGAAGTACTTAATTTATTACGCTACCTCTGCTTTTTCTTAATCTCAGTGGAGATATTTACTGATAAACAGCTACGTATGCAGCATGTTCATGTCGTTCCTAAATGAGCTTTTATCTCTCTCCCCTCACGACAAATCAGATTCTTCTGTGGAGTTCCCAGTACATTATCCTTTGCCCTGTGTAATTACCTTAACAAGCTCCAGCTGTTTTTATTCTCAGAAGGTTTACTCCCTGATATACAGCTGCCTACACCCTTCGTAAGTTCAGGACCTAAATGAACTTTTTTCTCTGTTCCCTCACCACAATCCAGATTCTTTTGGGGAGTTACCAGTACAGTATCCATACCAGGAAGTACTTAATTTATTACGCTACTGATTTTCTTAATCTCAGTGGAGATATTTACTGATAAACAGCTACGTATGCAGCATGTTCATGTCGTTCATAAATGAGCTTTTATCTCTCTCCCCTCACCACAAATCAGATTCTTCTGAGGAGTTCCCAGTACATTATCTTTTCCCTTGTGTAATTACCTTAACAAGCTCCAGCTGTTTTTATTCTCAGAAGGTTTATTCCCTGATATACAGCTGCCTACCCCCTTCGTAAGTGCAGGTCCTAAATGAGCTTTTTTCTCTGTTCCCTCACCACAATCCAGATTCTTTTGGGGAGTTACCCGTACAGTAACCATACCAGGAAGTACTTAAATTATTAACCTACTGCTTTTCTTAATCTCAGGGGAGATATTTACTGATAAACAGATACCTACGCAGCATGTTCATGTCGTTCCTAAATGAGCTTTTATCTCTCTCCCCTCACGACAAATCAGATTCTTCTGAGGAGTTCCCAGTACATTATCATTTCCCCTGTGTAATTACCTTAACAAGCTCCAGCTGTTTTTATTCTCAGAAGGTTTACTCCCTGATATACAGCTGCCTACCCCCTTCGTAAGTGCAGGTCCTAAATGAGCTTTTTTCTCTGTTCCCTCACCACAATCCAGATTCTTTTGGGGAGTTACCAGTACAGTAATCATACCAGGAAGTACTTAATTTATTAAGCTACTGCTTTTCTTAATCTCAGTGGAGATATTTACTGATAAACAGCTACCTAAGCAGCATGTTCATGTCGTTCCTAAATGAGCTTTTTTCTCTGTTCCTTCACCACAATCCAGATTCTTTTGGGGAGTTACCAGTACAGTATCCATACCAGGAAGTACTTAATTTATTAAGCTACTGCTTTTCTTAATCTCAGTGGAGATATTTACTGATAAACAGCTACATATGCAGCATGTTCATGTCGTTAATAAATGAGCTATTATCTCTCTCTCCTCACCACAAATCAGATTCTTCTGAGGATTTCCCAGTACATTATACTTTCCCCAGTGTAATTATCTTAACAAGTTCCAGCTGTTCTTATTCTCAGAAGGTTTACTCCCTGATATACAGCTGCCTACCCCCTTCGTAAGTGCAGGTCCTAAATGAGCTTTTTTCTCTGTTCCCTCACCACAATCCAGATTCTTTTGGGGAGTTACCTGTACAGTATCCATACTAGGAAGTATTTAATTTATTAAGCTACTGCTTTTCTTAATCTCAGTGGAGATATTTACTTATAAAAAGCTACCTACGCAGCATGTTCATGTCGTTCCTAAATGAGCTTTTTTTCTCTGTTCCCTAACCACAATCCAGATTCTTTTGGGGAGTTACCAGTACAGTAACCATACCAGGAAGTACTTAATTTATTAAGCTACTGCTTTTCTTAATCTCAGAGGAGATATTTACTGATAAACAGCTACCTACGCAGCATGTTCATGTCGTTCCTAAATGAGCTTTTATCTCTCTCCCCTCACCACAAATCAGATTCTTCTGAGGAGTTCCCAGTACATTATCCTTTCCCCTGTGTAATTACCTTAACAAGCTTCAGCTGTTTTTTATTCTCAGCAGGGTTACTCCCTGATATACAGCTGCCTACCCCCTTCGTATGTGCACGTCCTAAATGAGCTTTTTTTCTCTGTTCTCTAAGCAAAATTCAGATTCTTTTGGGGAGTTACCAGTACAGTAACCATACCAGGAAGTACTTAATTTACTAAGCTACTGCTTTTCTTAATCTAAGTGGAGATACTTCCTGATAAACAGATACATACGCAGCATGTTCATGTCGTTCCTAAATTAGCTTTTATCTCTCTCCCCTCACCACTAATCAGATTCTTCTGAGGAATTCCCAGTACATTATCCTTTCCCCTGTGTAATTACCTGAACAAGCTCCAGCTGTTTTTATTCTCAAAAGGTTTATTCCCTGATATACAGCTGCCTACCCCCTTCGTAAGTGGAGGTCCTAAATGAGCTTTTTTCTCTGTTCCCTCACCACAATCCTGATTCTTTTGGGGAGTTACCAGTACAGTAACCATACCAGGAAGTATTTAATTTATTAAGCTACTGCTTTTCTTAATCTCAGTGGAGATATTTACTGATAAAAAGCTACCTACGCAGCATGTTCATGTCGTTCCTAAATGAGCTTTTT